>NW_027109604.1:58390-65461 GCF_000696795.3 Halyomorpha halys
GGGCAGTTGCCGTACGGACCTTGATCCATTCTAGCGTTGTGGCATGATATTGCGCTAAAGAGACTTCTGGTAATGGTTGCACCACCTGCGGAGGTAGGTTGGCACCTGCTAAAGCTTGGTTGACTGCAGCTTGAGGTTGGTTGTTTTGGTTCATATTCTCTAGGTTCAGAACTGCTTTTCTCACTAATCCGTTATTGGTCATAATTCAAAGAGAACAATGAATAAAAAAAATTTTCTTTTAGACTGAAAATTATTCCGGTATCTAAAGTACCCGGGTTTCGGCACCAGTTAAGTATTGGCGAAAGCACAATGTCAAAAAAAGAGAAGAAGGAATAAGATCTAACTCGCTTGAACTGCTGTAAAATACTGGCTTTATTGTATTCGGTACATCTCTTATATACGTTCGATCAGCTGATCCCCTCAGTCAGCTGACATCGAAATAACAGCTGACTCATACCGTAACTTTATATATATATATTTTTTTTTTCTTTTTTTTAACAGTTGATTATGGAGGGCGTATAGTCTCGTACAAAAGACACCCCTAACTATATACAATGTTATAATTAAAAGAAATAAAAATGATAAAATAAATAGATAGGAATAATGCTTCTTAATAAAAGAGAAAAATAAAATTAATAACAGAAAATAATAACATTGTAACACTTTACAAAACAAACAATGGCCCTCAATGGTAAAAAGAAACAAGTTAATTTAAAAAAGGGACGGGAAAATATAAAAATAAAATAAAATAAATAATAATAATAAGTAAAATAGAGGAAGTGTGAGTATGAATTAATAAATATAGAATTTAGCCTGGGCTTCAGTCTTCGGGTTGAGGTTGGGTTTCCCAGGTTTTAGGTCACAGCTCCTTTAACTGTCGGCAACTGGGAGTGGAACTTCATGAACCTTTTTTTAACGTAATCCTTTATTGACTCCATACGTAATTCCTGATGCAATTGGCTATTTCTTATGAACCAAGGAGCATTATCTGCGATTCTTAGGACTTTATTTTGAAAAGATTGTAGTTTTTTTTTTCGTAACGGATTTCGCTCCCCAGACTTCACAGCCGTATACGCAGAGGCCTGAGAATTGTTTTAAATATAAGAACAGTTGTTTTTGGTTTTAGTTTAGAATTTCTGTTTAGGATAGGATATAGCATTGTTAACCTTGCATAGGTTTGAGTCAGTTTGATAAGGTTATTCCAGGTTATCTTACTGTTTCACTGGCAGGATTCCATTTCACACTTTTACCTTTCAGGATTAGTTCCGGTGGTTCTGGTGGGCGTCGGAGAGTAAAAACTTTTGAATTACATTTTTCAATGTTTAAGCTCATCATCCATTTAGAGAAATATTGTTTTTGATCATTAAAGTGACTTTGCATAGTGTTTCTAGCGATTATTATCTCATCATGTGAGAACACAGCTATATTGTCAGCGAAGCACCTCATAGCTATAGAGGTGAGTGTGGACTGGACGATGTCGTGAAGGTAGAAGTTGAACAAAATGGGAGATAGGACTGAACCTTGGGGAGTACCGGCATGGAATTGTCTAAGGGTTGAATTTTTGTTATTAATTCTGACAGAAAATGTTCTGTCATTGATGAACTCAGAATGTTGTATAGGTATTTTGGAGTGCCTGCTTTTTTTAGTTTATACAGGAGACCTTATCGAATGCTTGTTGGAAATCCAAGAACGTTACCAGGGTGTGTCTATTTTTTCGAATCCGCTAATTATAAATTCCAATAGTCTTGCCAGTTTGTGAGAAGTGGAATGGCTGTATTGCAAACCGAATTGAAAATCGGGAATAATTGCGATGCTATGAAAAAAAGAGTTAAGATGTTATTTTATAACTGATTCCAGTAATTTTCCACAAATGGGTTATAAACTGATAGGTCTAAAGCTGCTGATTTGTTTAGCGTTCATACTAGGCTTTTCATTTACTGAGTTTAGCTTTCTTCCACGTATCAGGAAGGTATCCAGTACGAAGGCAACTGTTAAAAATTGACGTGATAAAAACGACAGCTTTCCTGGGTAACATTTTGTTTGCTATGGCTGGGATCAAATCATGGCCAGGACTTTTCCTTACCTTGAGCTTTTTAATCAGGTCCTGGATTTCTTATGGGAACGTGAATTCAGGTGGGAACTGAACTGTTGCGAGGGGAAGATTTAGATACTTTTCAATTTCATCGGTGACAAAATTCGGACTTATTTCTGTATTGGAGAATGTTTTTTCAAAGAAATTAGTGAACACTTCAGTTTTTTCGGCGTCACTGGTGATGAATTCATCATTGTCTACTAGACTTGGAATTTTTTCAAGTTTATCCAATAGACGTCGCGTTGCCTTCCATAATGAATGATCCTTTGGGTCTGAATTTTCCACGTATCCCTGATATTTAGAATACTCCCATTCATCCAGATCCTTTTTAGTTTCATGTTTGAGGTGGTTCCATTTATTTTTGTGAACAGGGTTTCTAGTGCGCATCCACTGTCTCCTTGCGTGATTTTTTTCTTTAATTTTTAGCAGTATTGATTTTGGGCAGCTGCCAGAAAATGTTTTCCCCCTTAAATGGAAAGGTCGTACAGTTGCCTCATGTAAACTTTTTAAGACCGACTCAATTAACGTCGTTATACTTTCATCTATTTCTTGAGCGGTAGGGAAATTTTTTTTCAGTTGTAATTCTTCATCGAAAAGAATTTCGTACGTTTCCCAATCGATTACTCTATTAATGACGGGTTTTCTCAATGTTTCATTGTTTATCTCAGTTGATTAGTTTAAATTAATTAACACAGTGTTATGTTCCGAATTTAAAGCTGTGATCACTTGAGAAGAGAGAGGAAAACTAAAATATTTTGTTAATACAATATCTGAGTTTTGTTTTTTAAATTTTATTTATTTTATATTATTTTAGTATGTTTGAGATCATTGATCACTATTACCTATTGCCCACAACTGTGTGGTAGATTGTAATATCTATCAATAAATAAAAAGTAGTAGTATTGTAAAAAAAAAAAAAAAAATACTATATCTAGAATGTCAAATTTACAGCCTGGTCTGTAAAACGCAGGTTCATTTGGTGCGTGTGTTTGGATACTGTGCCTTGAGCAAATATCAAGTAAAGTATTTCCGCTTGAATCTGCTTTTCGGCATCCCCGGTAAATGTTTTTACAACTTATGTCACCTAAAACTAACGTATGGTTCCCTGGCGGTAATAGTTTTAAAATTTCGTCTTGAATTAGTTTTTTATTTGGAGGTTTATAAACTACTGTGACAACGGTAGAAGGAGACGAGTTTAAACGAGCCGAAACAACCTTCATATTAAATACATTGGTAATGATATTTTCATTGAAATCAATATTATTTTTGATTATTAAGGCTACACCACCAGAGGGAGTTGAACAATCTCTGTCATCGCGTAAAATTTTGTAACCTGGGATCTTCAATTTGATGTTTTGGGATAAATGTGTCTCAGTTATACAGGCAATATCGATGGAATTTGATTCGAGGACAATTTTAAACTCATTTCTTTGGGAAGATATGCCATGAGCATTCCAGTTCATCCAAAAATGAATATGTCAGCATTCGTTGAACAATATATGATTTGTAATAAAGCGAGTATATTCAGGAGAGAATTAGTAACTGTAGATAAGGTGTTGTTTATATTATGGTCCATTTGTAAATAAAGACGCTACTAACGTGGATATGACTCATCTGAGTCATTATTTGTGGTAAATACAGATTGAGAGCTTCGATTATAATTTTAGTTACTGAAGATAATTATTTTTATAAATTCTACAAGGTATATTTTTTTTTATCCCTCTCTTTGTGTTAATTTTGTTTTTAAGTTGATATTTTCTTTTTAACAAAAGATAAAATCTGTCGCTATATCTGAATCACCCCGACCTCTTAAGGTGGAAAAGGGCTAGGTTTACATCTTTTATTTCAGAGTACAACGATATAATACAACAAAAAAAAGTATTTTATAATTTTAAAAAAAAGAAAATGATAATTAAGTAAATCTTTAAGATTTCAAAAAAGTATCTCCGTTTTTTATCTATAAAAATATAACCGATTTAGTCAGGGAGGTCAAAGTATTTTCGGATATACAATTATAAGCAACCTCTAAGATGTGAATGTATGGTAAAGAAGGTCCTAGTTAAAGAAGAGCTACATAGCAAACTAAATTTAAGTAAAGGGGTGTTATACTCCTATCGTGTCCCGACCTAATTTTTTGTACTTATGACCAAATAAAAGATAAATTGAAATTTCAAAAAGGCCATCTAAATTTTACCTTCTTCCTCTGTAACTGTTATCTACCTCAAGACCAATAGGGGGTTCTGAACATGTTAATTTGTTTGTAAAAATATAGAAAAGTTCTCAGACATTTCTAACCTCATCCTACTTAACACTGTAGAACATACTATCATTAGCTCCATAGGGAACTTACTAAGCCCTTCTTTCCCTCATGATACAATGCTATAGACTGGACAGTTCTATGTAATTGACGGAAGCCAGGAAGGCGTTCCGAGAACGCATCACTTATTGATTCTAAAGGGTGATTTAAATCAAACCCTTTGATTATGTATTTTTTGAGAGGTTTGGTACCTCGTGGTGCGTATGTATAGTAATATACATTTTCCATTATTTCTAAATAACGAAGGACTTTGTCGTATTCTTGTTTCGTATTTGTTAAAATTTTATTTTCCTCTTTTGAGGAGCGGATAGTGAAATTAGTAATATTGGCCTGTTTAAAAGCATCTCGTAATTGTACCGCCGATACCGGTGGATTAATTAATTAACTATGGGTGGTGGTTTAACTGTTTTTGTAGTTGTGTTAGTTGTGGTGCTTGTAGTGGGTGTGTGTGTGTTTTGTGTAATATTGGTCTCGGAGAGTCCGTCAAATGTATTATCACATTTTACTGGTGGTTGGGGTTGAGGATCAACCTGGAGGACAGTATCTTTTGGTGTTATATAGCCTTGATCATCAATGGTCGTGATGCCACGTCTCTTACATCGCCTAGGGGGGTTGGCAGATGTCTGTTTTGTTTGTACTGTAATGTGATCGACAACCATTGCCGTTGGATTCGTCATGTAAATAGATTAAAAGCTAGAAACTTAAAATAGACTTAGGCTAAAATAAAAATAAACTTAAGATAAGTATTTAAAGATTTAAAATAATAGATTTAAAAACTTTTAAAGCAACTGTTTACTCACGCGCCCTCACATAGTGAGGGGAAGCCAAAAAGGACCCACGTGGCAATGACTCAGCAGTTTTCAGAAAACCGTTGGTGACGTCAGAACCCGAATGTATGGACTTACCAGACGGATAAAGAGGACGAGGTGCAGCCCTATCAGGCGAATGGAACCCCTTACTTTTTATACTGTTGAGTATTGGTTTGCCCCACCGCTACTGCACTCCGTATGCCAAAAATGGCGAAGAAGGGAGAATAAAAAAACAGACCAACTCGCCTGAAGCTGTATCATTTATTAGTATGCTCCAAACTGGACTATGAGTTTTTCACGAGTTTTCACCGGAATAGATGCGGTTCATTATATGAGGATTCGGATGATGACCACGCTCGTTTCAAAATTTTCCCATCCTTAGTTCAGAAGCCGAATTGCCACTCTTTTATTCAGATGGGAAAAATGAAAAAAAAAAGATTTTCAAAATTACTCCCGTAAGCATATGACTCCAGCCATAAATACGCTTACAAACCAAAATTGTTCACATTGTCTAGACCTAAACAATATTGAACCCTTCCTTTGACAGAAAAGTTTGTACAGCCATTGAATTCCTTAATGGAATGCCTCTAAATAAACGAGAAATTTAAAACCCTCTATTGACACACAATAAAGCAAAAACAATGCTCCCGTTATCCCGATTGCCCGAACGAAATACCTCATTAATATTTGGGAACCATTTTTATTCTATACTGATGGATCAAAATCCGCTGGTTCTACAGCGTCCTATTTCCTTACAAACTATTCAACGTACAATTCAATAAATTATAAAGTGAATATACGGCTGAACTCCATGCGATTTCCTTAGCCCTCAACCTTTCCATGACAGTGACATGCACTAACATCGTAATTTTAACTGACTCATTAAGTTCATTTAAACTATTAAAGAACATATATCTAAAACATCCTACTAATGTAAAAATCTACTCATACATTAATATGCTCAAAAATCTGGGAAATTGAGTGTACTTACAGGTGGGAATCGCTGGAAACGATCTGACAGAAGTTGCAACGAAACAAGCATTCACCCTATTAGGACAAGGAAGGCCCATTATGATTCCTCAAGAAATGAGTCGTCCTCTTATTAATTATCATGTAGCAGGCAATCATGTAGAATGAAAATTAACAACTATTAAACGAACCATTGAACCATGGACCACGTCAAAGCGTTCTGGTCGCAGGGAAGAGGTCGCAATTTTCAGGTTGAAAATATGGTATACAAATTTGACTGTAATTGGCAATTAAAATTGACATATCTGTAAAGAAAAACAGTCACCGCCAAAATGTCGACATTGTAATATTTATAATCAGTTTTTCAATAATTCCCTTTCTGCATTTCTGATTTAAGTAGATTGAGATTAGAACCAAGTATATCATTCACTGTAGTGACGATAAAATTAAAATAAAATTGGTATTAACCTTTTTAAGATAAAATAAGACAAAATTTAATCCTTAAATATGAATTCCTAAATGTTAATTTTGTCTGGTTTTGCTTATGAGTTCAATATTATCTCATTATTCCAACTTCGTTAAGTAAACCATACAAATCAATAATTTTTTTTTCTATTGATAGCTAAAAAAAAATCAAATTCATGATTGCAGTACTGAAAACTTGTCAAGCAAACAAGTTAGCTACATCATATTCAGTTCATGAAAAATTTGGGATGCTCTTACATACAAATTTTTAGACAATATAAACATCCGATTTTATAAGACACAATTTTTAAGAAAGTATACATTTATTAATTTTAAAGCTAATTCTATTACATCTTTCAATATCATTATTTCTTGAAATGTTAAAATAGGCTCTGAAAAACCTTTAATTTGAATAATTC
>NW_027109604.1:65571-71094 GCF_000696795.3 Halyomorpha halys
TATATATATATATAAAGTTACAGCCTTAGTCAGCTGTTACTGACTGAGGAGATCAGCTGATCGCATGTATATAAAGAGATGTACCGAACCCAATAAAGATAGTATGTTACAGCAGTTCACACGTGTTACATCTTATTCCTTCTTCTCTTTTTTGACATTTGACTTTCGCCGATACTTAACTTATATATATTGACTATACGAAGCTCTATTCATTGGTATTTTTCCTGAGAGGAAATCAATCAAATTAATTGAATTGAATTTGAATTGTTCGTTGTTCATGATCAGCCATCCGTTAACGCCACATGTAAATAAAAATCCAATGCCATGTAAACGAGAAGTGACATACATCTATATCTTCAATATCAATATCGAAATCAAGATACGTAAATAGGCAAACTGACTAATTAATTACTGTCCTTCGAATATATGAAACATCATAGAAATTATCTCGAACAATATTGGTTTTAAAATGTTAGATAAACCTGGCAAAATGTCAGGAGCGTTTGTCATTTGAGGACCACCTCCCACCTACTACTTCCTCCATAAAGTTCCACCGTAGGAAAACAAAACGACTATCACTCGGATCGGCTGCTACAAAGAAATATCTGTTATCCTCCCGTTTGTGTCAGATACCGGCAGATCCCAGCGTCCGTTCGTCGCTTTGCCTCAGATAGTCTCGCGCTAGGAAGGCTTATTCCAGTATTCCTGGCATTTCAAGATCGACCCTGGACAGTTTTGCTTTGTATGCAAAAATTTAATAAGAAAATAAAACATTATATATAAGCTTCTCTTTATAATATAGATATATTAATAATATTACAGATAGATTGGTTGATGAAATTTAGCACTCTGAGCTGAAGATATGGCTGTTGTGGCTAAGCAACATGTGGCACATGTGAATAAAAAAAATAACTGGGGCTAGTTTTTTTGCTGAGGTGGTCCTGCAGTCATCAATTTTCCTAAAGCTATTAGAGCTCTTACAAATCGTTCAATCTATTCAATAACTCAAAAACAAAAACAAAATGTAAATTTTTTGTTACATATGCCACTATTCAAGCAAAGCAGCGATATAGTGATTGTATTTCTAATAAGCAATTTATAATTTTTAGTATTTTAAACAAATATTCCATAAAAGATAACAAAACAATTGCTTAGTCGTTACAAAAGTCTTTGTATTATAAAATAAGTTTTATTTATATTTCAATATGCAATAACACTTTAAAATTATTCTTCATTTTCAAAAATCTCTAAAGCCATTCAACCGGAAATTGAATTTAGTACTAATACTCCTTGTTTTTCGAAAGGGAAAACTGTACTTATTCTAATTGTTCATTGTCGTTGCTAAAAAACATAATGAAAAACCACTGACCAGAACAGACTATAGTGAGATGGTTGCCATCTGAGGCCAAGATATGCAAAATGCACTTTTTTTTTTCTTCGAATTTGGAATTAATTGACCGTGAAGAATGGACAGGTCGGTTAGAGGGAAAGGCAGGTAAGAAATTATTGCTATATTCCGATGGCTAAAACAAAGTAATTGTCTTTTAAAACTCCATATACCTTTCAAGTTTTTCATCTGCAACCATCTCAAAGCGCAAACACAAAACATAGAGCATACTATTTGTTGTGTTCTTTTTTCAGAAATAAACCTAAGCTAAAGGAAAAAGTTACTATGAACCGATACAGTACAGACATATCTTTAACTCCATCGCACTTAGTCCTTCTTTCTAGTAGTAACTCATAAGATAACGAATGACAGATATTTCTTCCAACATTTTAGCTAAACTATAACATAACTAATAAAACGGGTTAAAAGTATTAATTATGTTTTTATACATAATAAAATAAAGAAAGATATAAGCATAGTTTACATCGGAGTCGAATAAGGATGAAAATAGAACTTTAATATGAGCAATGGATTCATGCTCAAAGATTTTTATGTAACGACCTAGTATTTGACCATAGAATTGTTATTGATTGCTGCCTATTTTATTGAATGACTAAAGCTTGGTACATCTTTTACTCTTTTAGTAATGATATTTATATTAAGCCTCACAAGTAATTTATCCAGTCTATACATATGTTAATCTCTGAAAAATAGTCTTCCCAAAACTCCCGGAGACTCCTCTTTCATCGGAAGTAGTTACCGGAAAATTCATCATCATTCAACATTCAATGTCATCAATCTATGAATGCACTAATCCATTCGTAGTGACCTAGAACATACGATATTTTTTTTGTTATTTGTTTGTATATTTATTCTTAAAGAAAATCGCTTATATTATACCATCATGAGTAGAAATTATATGGATACACATTTCAATTAACTGAAATGTTAAGAGCTGCTCGGATAGAATAATAGTTTATAGCGTGGGCATAAACATTCTGAATAGTTTTATCGCTTGATATTGAAATAGTTGGATCGTCATGATTGGCCAGTTTGGGAAGTGGTATGGAATATCAGTGGTTGGGGGTATCGGTAGTTGCAGGGAAAAGCTTGCTGAAGGAGGTTCAGTGGTTTATCGTTAATGAGTGAGAGCATCACATTTTTAGCAAATTATCTCGACAAGGGAAACAATCTTTTCTAAAATGGCGATCGAGTCTAACCTATAAATTATTTAACCTAAGCCGACCACTATTATCAACAATAAACTGCTGAGACTGATATAAACTATTGATAGAAACTATTGATGTAAACCGCTTGTTTTAGGAGTAAATTAAAATAATCAAGGGAGGAATAGCTAACCAAAAATGTGTTAAACATACTTTTCCAAATTCGCTATCAATTTATGTTTTTTTAAAGGGTTTTATTACAATAAATCCGAAAGTCCTTATGCTCCCAAGCTTCAAATTGCCAGTAGTTTCAGTATCTGAATGTTTGAATTTCGAGGCAAAAAAACACTAACGGTATCTTATTGATTTTATTATCTTATTTTACTTTATTTTCTCATTTTTGCATTATAAGTGAAACCATCCCTTATTAAATAAATAAAAGTAAAATTGTTGCAAAAACAATAAAAAAAACTATTCCAAACGTACGACACTGTGATTGTAGTAGTATTTTGAACAATATTTAGGGGGGGGGGGGTAGGAAATGTAGGTAATAGCAAAACGATGATACAAAAACATTGTTTTAGGCATCTAACGTTTTTTTTACTTTCCAGCTTCAACGTTTCTTAGAAATCAACTTGGCATCACAATTTTGGGTATATTGCTTAAAAGCTGATAAAAGGAAGAAACTTTTATGAAATCCCCATGTTTATAACTCGAAATTTTTTCTTTACCTGCTAGGTTGCCTGTGAATCTCCTAACCTAGTGTTTGTATCTTATAGGATATTCAGCATAAATTCCGAAAATGGTGAGGTAGAAAAATATCCAGTTATAATAGACAAGTTTGGAGAAAATGTGGTTTTATGTTTTTGGTAAACTAGCTCTCCTTCAATTACTGACATTTATCCTATCCGAAATAACACCCTGTTTCAAGACTGTTCATGACTTTTTTTGCAAATTTGGGTGAGCTAAACATGAGATTCATATTACACTGACTAGTATCTATATTGCTGATGAAGTCTCCAGTCTAACACCTCCAAATATCAATTATTTCCTTACTTGTCAAATTCTTAATACTTGGCTCAAATTTATATAATAATTATTTACATCTAAGTATTGGAATAGCTAGAATGTTTTTTGATTTATTTTAGTTTAATATTTTTGGAGCTAATTTATAATACATGCTTTCTTGGTTTTTAATGGTCCTTTATCATTCTAATATCTTATGTTACAATCTTTACGGTTTCGTCATGGTGTTGATGGTTTTTACTACTAAAGTCGGTATTTCATTTTTCTTTTTGTTAGTATCCCCTACCTGGTCATTTGTGAAATGCGGGGATGGGCGGAGGGGTTATCTAGTGGTAATCAATCTATTCTAACCATGGTGGGAAGTCGATTTTTCATTTCGTGGGGCGCCACAGAAATGAAAAAAGTTGACACCCTATGCCGGATTAGAACCGACGCCGCCACAGTTCCTGGGTTGAAAAGACCTATACCTATTAATAAAATTGTCAATAATTTAGACTCTTATCATCTGGCAGGCAGACTTGCACAGCCAACGAATTTGGTAGTTTCCCCTGGTAGGTGTAGAGCGCACTATAAGCACAACCTTTACCCAATTGCCCCACGCTATATGCACATTACAGCATGCCTTTTTTTGTTTCTAACTAAATTTAATTTGAGTTTTTTTTTCTTCTTCTGAAGCTTCTGCTTTGATGACCACCACCACGCTACCAGTCACCGAAGAAACCACTAAGAAAGGTAACAGTGGCACTTGTATTGTAGCAAGAGTTGAGGCGATCCTCTGGATTATGGATCATGAAATAATTCATCAAAACACACATCGATAAACCTAATGAAACAATTTGATGATTCTTATATCAATTCAAGTCTCATTACTAAAAGATTTTTGTAACTGTTTGCAATGCTTTCGTAATCAAATAAATGGATACTTTTAGGTAACATTCTATAATATCAATCCCAAATAGATTTACAACGATACAGATAAAGATATAGCCCCTGACCAAAACATTAAACCTACGCTAACAGTTAAAATAAAAACTAGAATATCTCAGCTGAGAAATAAAACTTGTTGTTAAAACAACATGACCTAGTTTCAATTAAGTTAATGGTTTGAAGTTTTGATAATTCTAGATTAGTTAACTCTGAGCGGAAAATCTGTTATGCTTCCTAAAAAAAATATATCATTCTTGTTGGAATATAATTAGTCGATGTAAAGAATCCCAATTTGCGGTTTTGAACTTTCATGATCTGTAATAACCATAGGTCTGCCAAAATATTAGTTCTTTAGCACAATCACACAATAATGTACTTATCAGTTCTGTATTAGTTTTATCTATATTTTTCCTGGGTAAGAAAATAGAATATTTTATTTCAGATACACCAGTAGAATTCGAGACTGAAGAAAAGCCACTTGAAAAGCCAAAGGAGAAAAAAGAGAAAGGTTTGTATAAGTTATTCGCTACAGTTACACCTATCACTTCAATAACTAACGAATCCTAATCTATATAGTCATGGTTTATACTTTCTAAATTAGGATAATAATTTAACAGATTTGAATGAAATAAAATCTGATTACATCATAGAAGCCAATATGAAGATTGTCATCACTGTTATACGAGCTACCAACTAAAAATCAGATGTAGACAATTTTAGTTCATGTTGCTTTGACCTGATCAACAATTAAGATGTAATTAACGACACTAAATATGAATAAACAAAATATAAAACAGAAATATCAGACTAAATACCTGCTAGAAAGAACGGTTAAGTTTAGGAAAAACCAAAACAAACCCACATTTACCATTCTCCATATCACTCCTATAGGGGGTGCACAAAGCTTGAGTTAGTTGTATCACAGCAATGTATACTGTAATAAAATCTATACTGTTTACACTGTAATAAACAATTGTAAATAATATATAGGAAGATGGTCAGGGTTGCGGTCACAAG
>NW_027109604.1:75419-85100 GCF_000696795.3 Halyomorpha halys
AACTTAGTTTCATTTTGTATCTTTTTAGCCCTGATGAAGCCCTACAAAGTGGGGCGAAACGTTGGAAAATAAAATAGTTGTAAACTATTTTCGTTTCACTTGTGACCGCAACCCTGACCATCTTCCTATATATCAATTTTTACGGTCAACTACATATACATATATACAATTGTAAATAATGTTTTATTGTAAAGGTAATTAATTTCAAACTATGCAAAATCTACTGTCTATCAAAACTATCAAAAAAAACTGTTTTTGTAATAAAAAAATTGACGAAAAAAAACAAAACATTTTTTTCATTGTAGGGCATGACTAAGCAAACAATACAGTTTCAATAAGTCGCCTCAATATAGTTGTTATATTGACCGATATGGTATGTAAAGATGTTCAAATTTAAAAACGATGCGATCCAATTTGGTTAAATGTTTCTTGATTAAATATTATTTTGAGGAACAAGTAACCCATCATCCCTTTGAAGCATTTAGACGTTTTGTGATTTCCTTTTAGAATAACGAAATTTCAAGCTTCACATTCCATCGGAAGCACATACAATCTTATAACTGTTTCTCTAGGGTTTAAATATGATTTGACTAAAATGTTTCATATTATATATTATCTTATTAAAAATGAGTCTTTCCGAACAGGACTAAGTTGAACTCGATCTGAAGAAGATATTATAATCATATTGTATAAATTATTCTTTGGTTGGGAGTTGACCGCTCATTGTGTGTCCTCCTTCCACTACATAGCTTTTCTAGGGCTTCCCGACACATGATGGTGCTGGAACTACCGGTGTCCACAAGATACCTCTCTTCTGCTACCTATTATAGGCAGACCACCGCTCTTCTCCGTCACATTATAATTCAGTAGTGTGCAGTCGCCATTCTGCCGACACCCGCATTAGATGTCTCGCACCTTTCTTGCCTCCATCCAACTCTGTTCCATTGTTTCCATTCTGTCCCCTTGACTCACCTGGTTCTGTGGCTGTTCTGCTTCTTCTTCGCACTCGAAGAACGTTCCCGATGCTTCCATATTCACCTGATGCTCTCCGGTTGCTTCTCGGAGGAAGGAAGACCAATAGATATGGATGAACTGGAGGACATAATAAATGATAAGAGAAGGTGGCAGATAGTTTGGAAGAAGAAGACCACTGGATTGCTTAAATTTTAGTGTTGTAAGTATGAGAGGAGAAAAATCACGACGATTTGGTCACAGCCATGTGTGAGGAACGACCAGATTTTTGGAGTGTTAAAGGATGTTTCATGACCCGGAGAAACTCATAACCTTTACTTGTACGTCTAGGAACAGATCAAGCGGCTGTGGTGCAGCGAACAAATAGACATGGATAGGAGGTTCATCCGTTGCATGCAGATGGTGGAAACCCTTCAAAAAAACGCACGACAAAAAGAGATGACCAATGCATATCACCAGGGAAAAAAATCATCGTTACATTCCGGAGAGCTCTTGGGATCTGCCTTCGTTAAAGAGAATGAACTTTTGGTGCGGACGAAGGAAACTATCACGGAGGTTGTAGAAAATTACAATGTTTGTCTGCACAAGAAATATGTTTTAAAAAAACCCACCATAAAGGAGAAAGATCGATATATTCACCTGGAGAGGATATAACTGGATAACTGTGATTGATCTCTTCAGTAAAGTGACAATGGTGCACCAGCTGCAAGAAAAGTTGTCGGAGGCAGTGTTAGCAGGTCTCCAGTTGTGGTTCCAATTCTACGGAGTTCTGGAAAGTATCGTTTCGGACGGAGGTAGAGAATTTGACAATATTAGGTTTCGAACTGAAATTAAGGACCTTTAGATGACCTGGTACCTCAACACAAATGACAAACAAAGAGTAGAGCAGGCATAGAGGGGCTTCACGTCACGTTGAGTGACCACTTCCCTTATATCAAAGGATTGATTATTATAAGGGATTGAAACCGGATGTAGCAATGCCTAAGCCTATAGCTGCATATAATCATTCGGTACACACCGTTACGGGATTTTCCTCATTGGACTCCGAGGACACTGGCAGGACTATAAGCGTACGGCAGTGGACCGTCCACATTAATTGAAGAAAGTTATAGGACAATTTTTTTTTTGTACTTTAACCCCCGGAGATTGCCCAGTTTCTCTAGCGTAAGTCCACGTCACGACACTTCAGTGGATAAAAATACGCACGATTTGAGGAAGGCCGTTTCTAACCTCGAACGATTTTCAGGGGGAAACTGAGACACTTTATAAAAAGGGGTGACCGACTACTAAGCCAAATTGAAGCGAAGTCAATAGCGAAGATGCAGAGGCATTAATAGCAGCGATCGTCTGCAGAGTGAAGAGGAGGTACTAAATAACATTCAGGTCGACGAAGAGACCCCTTGGAGAGTTATCAAGGAAAGATTAAAGAAGGCGCTCGGAGAAGGATAATGGGCCCCAGAGGAAGACGTATTTATGATGATCCCCAAGACAAATAAACCAAAGTAGGTTAGCCGGAGTGAACCCAAATTGAATATCAACGGCCAAGAAATATGTCCTAATCCTTGAAGAAGAAGAGATCACGGAGAGGGTAGAAGAGAGAGAAATAGAAGGGGCCAAGCAAAATCGAAAAACAATGGTCGGCGGTTTAAATGTATCTATTCTTACTTTATTTTGTTGTATTTAATGTATAGCTTTTTCTTTGTATAGATTTTTGTAATATTAATATATATGCAATAAGATTATAAGAAATGTTCGTAAGCTGGTGGGGGAGGGGGGGAGGGGAGTTGCAGTCAGCTGTACAACTTATATCAGCTGATGTATGATGAACTCAAATGTATATCTAGACGAACTGGTTTCAATAAAAGTTACAAGCTGTCAGCTGACAGAGTACCTGATTAGCTGTTCGCTGTACATTTATGGAACTCATCGACAAAGAATGTTTATTTAATGTTAAAACCGAGTTGTTCTCTCTACCTACTTCCTTTTTTATAAGTATCTTTCCTTAGTCACGTAACTGGTGCCGAAACCCGGGACCTTTAAATACTGGAAAATTTTAATCTAACAATTTTTTTTCTTCTCTCTCAATTATGACCAGTAACGGGATAGTAAGAGCGGCGGTTGTAAACATACACGGTCTGAATTTTAACAACCCACTTCCAGCTGCAGCCTATCCACCTCAAGCAGCAGACAACCAACCAGTAGCCCTATAGCTGCACTACCGGCAGTAATTTATCCACTACCTGAATTCTCTTTAGCACAATCTCATGCCACGACAATAGAATGGATCAAAGTTCGCATGGGCAACCGTCTTGGACTTAAGAAAGGCAGTTTCCAGTCTTGAAAGGTTTACCATGGAGACAGGGGAGTTAGGCTATTTCCTAAAATGGGGTATAGTCGATCACCCGAATTGCCGCGATTTGCCAAATTGAAGCGAAGACAGCCGATCACTTGCTCGACAATGAAGATCCTGATGCGTTAAGGGTAGCAGTCGTCCGCAGTGTGAAAATAAGTATCCTTAATCAAGTTCAAGCGGATGAGGAGACACTCTGGATCGTGATATAGATTGAAGAAGGCATTTAGAGGAGGACGTTGGGCCCCAGAAGAGGATGATGATAAGGGAGACAAAGAAACCAATACAGTCTAATAGGCAGTATGCCACGGAACACCCGGCACACTGTAACTGAATCAGCCATAAACTCAGCAATAAAATAATGGAGACAATCCAGATACAGGTTCGGATGCAATTCCTATCCAATGTACTACAGATTCAGTTGGCAAAGGAGCTGGGAAAAGAGGAGGGAATACCGAGAGAGCGCTCCTTCTTAGGATGCGTGCAGGAAATAATTGACTCCAGCGCCAGAGAGGAAGAGTCCCGTACGGAAATAGAAGAAAGCGGAAGAACGAGAGTTGCTTATAACTGACTGAGGACTCTATGGGGAAGAAATGAATATCATCATAGTGGGAAGGAAAGAGTAGTAATCACCGAAAAGAGGTACATGAAACCAAGAACAGCGGGCGCCGTGAAGACACGTGAGGTGGAGTACTAGGGAACTCCCACCTTGGCTTAGAAATAGCAGGGGAAAATTAGATACTGAATGATTAATGAATTTAGATAATTTCGCCGATACTGAAGTTATGTATATATAAGTTAGCTGTATATATCCTCTAAATAATAACAAGTACTCTGTACTACTAGGATTAGTTATCTGTAAGTTTAACAACAAACTCTGTATCTATATATACTAGACGATTCGCAACGAAGTTAGTTATTCAAGTACTCTTGTGTCGTTACTCTGTCCGAATCCCTTTTTAGTTTTACGTTTCCTTTCAGTCTAATCGTAAGTGGTGCCGAAACCCGGGACCTTTCGATTCCGAATTTCTGTCACGCGATCATTGCGAGTCGTAAAATGATATCAAACGGAGTCTCTTGAACCATTGCCCGAATTATGGAGCGTAAGTTGAGATGGTGGAAACGGCTGAAGAACTAAAACAACTTGAATACCAGCTGGCTCAACAGTGGAGCGGCAGAAACTTGTAGCGGAGTGCCAGAAATTCGAGGCTCAGCTTTCCAAGGCGACTGAGAACACCCAAATCGAACTGCTAAAGATGAGAACGCAGAACTCTGCTTTCATCCATGAAGTGATCAGACAATTAGAAACGTTCACCGGGATAGTAGGCGATCTAGAACACTTCTCCAAAGGTGGTGATCAGATCAAGAGTTTAATCACCATCAGGCAGAAAACAGACACGCTGTTGGAATCGGACGTGAGATTACTCTAGACCTCTCTGGTTGGTCGTATCTCGAGATGCGTTCTGAATACGGTACAATGTGATATCATATTAGCCAGAGAAACATTAAAGGTTCGTCTCAAGAAATTACAAGGCGGTGGAAGATGGACTCCGGAGGAGAATATTTTCTATTTATTTAAGGAGTGGCGAGCCCAGGGTCAGTGGGAGTGCGAGTTTGCGGAAAAAATGTTGGTTCTTTACAATCAGCTGACGGAGAAAATGATGGAGACTTGTGACCAGGCAGAGGGATCCCAGAAGATGGAGTTCTTGAAAGGGGTGGTGAAGGTCCAACTTAACCATGATTTAGACCGTCCAGGATCGCTGCCCAGAAACCGGGACTTCATCAAGTGCGCCCATGATCTTGTGGACGCAAGGGAACGTAGGGAAGCACGTTTCGGGAAACCCGAAGTGGATCGGACGGAGGTAAGGTCGCCTCGAAGACAGCAACGAAGCTCCGCAAGACAAACCACCCGCAACAGTGGCGGTTTAAAAAAAAAAGTTAAAGAGAGGACCAGAGGAAAGAAGGCAGAGATCAGATCGGCGCTGCTAAGAATGTAACGGAACCGGACATGTAGCCGCGTAAAGTAAATATACTAGATGCTACGACTGTGGTAGACAGGGGCATGTAGCACGTGAATGCCCAAGGCATAACTCCTAGTCGAACAGGAGGGAACCTGCTACTGTTGACTGAACAGTATTCTATTCCACCTGAACCTATGGAAGTCAACAATTAACGAATCATCAGGCGAAGGGAGCGCCGTTCTGAGCGCAGCCGCTCGGCTTCGAGACGTCATGAAGTAAGAGGAGGGAACCCCTGGGTGGAAGGACCATCCAGGGCCGAGGTGTTAGTGGGTCGTGGTCACTCAAACTGAGAACGCGGGAATGGGTGGACAACCAGAGGGCGAGTTAATAGTTTATAATAGCGTACAGAAAGGACGCGTTACATGGTTTCTCGTGGTGAGTCTGGAGAAATCCGGGGTGAAATTTCTGATAGATACAGGTAGCACCATCGCATTGATTAGTTCGGGGTAATTAGTAACAGAGGGTCGGAGAAATTAGGCATCTGGGCGGATTGTAGACAATGTGCATGTACGGTGTCCACGGTTTGCGGCAAATGACAAACATTAGGGGAGACTAGTTTTAACCTCAGAGAATTGGTAGGGTCGACTACGGAAGTCTTTATCGACCCTATCGAGAAGTTAAAGGCAGGGTAAGAGCTCATCATTGGGTGTGACGTACAATGAACGGGGTTCAAACTATGGATGGGATATTGATATCGATATATCGAAATATCGATATTTTGTCTCCGATATCCGATATTTTGATATCGATATCCAGTAACCGATAATATCGGAATATCGATATTTCCCTTCGATAATATCGGAATATCGGTTTCTAAAAATAAAAAAAAAAATAAATAATTAAAAAAAAAATGTAGTCTAAAAATGTATAAGGTCATATATTCATATTCCGATATTATTTAATCCAAATATCAATATTTGCTAAAGAAAATTACAGTATTTTGATATTTAATAATGATAATGTCATATTCATTTCGATAATTTTTTATTTTTAACGTTATCAACAATATTCCGATATTATTTTATACAGCATTCTAATATTATTTTATTAAAATATCGATATTTTGTTTAAAAGTTCTAGACAAATTTAAAGTGAAATATCGATATTCCTATTTTAATATCACTATATGATATTTTAGTTATTTTAAACAAAATATCGATATTTCGATAAAGTAATATTTTAATATTGTTGCTTATAATCCATGTCGGTATTACAACAATACAAAATATCGAAATAAATAGGTACATATCAAAATAAAATATCGATATTCCTATTTCAAAATCTCTATATGATATTTTAGTCATTTTGAACAAAACATAGATATTTCGATAAAATAATATCGGAATATTGTTGCAAATACTTTCATATCGATATTGCAACTGCTTAAAATATCGAAAAAAATATGTAATTATAAAAATAAAATATTAATATTCCTATTTTGAAATCTCTATACAATTTACTAGTCATTTTCAACAAAATATCGATATTTCGATAATGTAATATTAGAATATTGTTGCTTATATTCCATATCAATATTAAAAGAATAGAAAATACCGAAATAAATATGTATTTATCAACATAAAATATCGATAATCCATTTTTAATTATTCTATAAAATTTTCTAGTCTTTTTAAAAAAATATCGATATTTCGATAAAATAATGTCGGAAAATTGTTGCTTAAATTCCATATCGATATTAAATAACAGAAAACATCGAAATAAATGTGTATGTATCAAAATAAAATATCGATATTCCTGTTTTAAAATCCCTATATAATATTCCAGTAATTTTAAACAATATATCGATATTTCGTTAAAATAATATCGGAACATTGTTCTCATATACCATAATGATATTACAATAACACGAAATATCGAAACAAATATGTATTTATCAAAATAAAATATCGTTATTTCATTTTTAATTATTCTATACAATTTTCTTATCTTTTTAAACAAAATATCGATATTTCAATAAATTATATCGGAATATTGTTGTTTATATTCCACATTGATATTACAACAATGTAAAATATCGAAATCAATACGCAATATCAAAATTAAATATTGATATTTCTATATGTTATTTTAAACAATATATCGAAATTTCGATAAAATAATATCAGAAAATTGTTCTTATATACCAAATCGATATTACAACAATAGAAAATATTGAAATAAATATGGAATTATCAAAATAAAATATCGATATTCTATTTTTAAATTTTCTTCAATAAAACAATTATATTTTAGTTAATATTTTTTATGTTTATGACATGGTTGTCGTGGATTTGCCTTTTTTTCATAGTTATTAAGAGTTTCTGATGTATTTTGATAAGGTATGACATAATATAAGTCTTCCAATATCTTGCTATGGTATCATTTTATAATTTTTATTACTTTAATTCGTTAAATTTTCGATATCGATATTTTAGGTCCGATATAATATCGATATCGATATTGCTTTCCGATATCGATATCGATACCGATATCGATATTTTTCTTTCGATATCCCATCCCTAGTTCAAACTGAACGTTAACAACACTAAATGGCGGCATAAAATCGGTCAACAACAGTATCAAGTAACAGCAAAAAGGAAGAGTGGGAATATGAAAATCGGAGCGGTAGAGTGCAACAAGGTGGTGATACACTAACGATGACCTGTTTTACCGAGAGGGGGAATTTTTGCCCATCACGGGGAAAACCGAACACCGGATTCATTTAAAGTCGGAAACCCTAATCTATGTAAAAGACAGGCAGTACCCCCAGCCCATGATTGTCATCAGAGAACAATTAGACGAACTTCTTCGACAGGGCATAATACGACAGAGTAATTCTCCGTTTAATAGTTTATTATGGGTAGTGGAGAAGAAGGAGGGTGATCGGAGTGGGGCCGAGAAACAAACACACAAGAAACAGCACTATAAACACCACTCGCATCCACTAAGCGAAATTCTAAAAGAAGGGAATTGATTCCGTCCAGGTTCTGAACAGGTCGCGAGTATCGAGGAATGTCGGAAGATTCTAACAACGAGGCCTTTACTGCCCTTCCCCGATTTCCATAGACTATTTAATGTAACAACAGAAGCTTGCGAGTTGGCTATTGGGGACGTTCTATTTGAATATTTCGAAGAGGAAGAAAAACCCATTTCATATGCTGGACGAAAATTAAATTCGGCTAAACAAAGATACAGCGCGACTAAACGCGATCTTTTAGCAGTGGTATGGGCTGTAAAATATTTTCGGCCATACGTTTACGGTAGAAAGTTCGATTACTAATAACAGATCATAAACCACCCCTACACCTTGGATCACTGAAAGAATAGTCAGAGCAGGTATCGCGGTGGAAAGAAAGGCATACAACTTCCACATCGTGCAGAAGAAAGAAGTCGACAATGTAGTGGCCGATTGGTTATCGCGAGACCGAGTGGTGAACGCGATCAAAGAAGAGGAAGCCCTTGTCGAACCGTTTGCGCTAAGGTATCTACGTGAATGGGCGAAGAGCTGGCCGGAAATTCCATTAGTTCAGAGTGAATCGGATGGGAACGCAACACCAACAGACAGATACGCGGAACTTCCGGAAATCTATGAGACAATCACCGATAAAAAGTTTCAAATTGTTATAAAATCCAACTGTTGTAAAACAGACCGCCGGAATAGAAATAAGGGCGAGTGTTTTCGAGGGCCTATCGACTATATTGATCCGCACCCCCGCTACATTAGAGAAAAATGAACTTGAGCTTAAATTTACGAGACAAACTGAAAAGACTGGGGAGACAGTGTATAGAATATAAGTGTGTTATTCTTTAACGAGATGTCTACAACAGGTAGAGACGATCGCCGACCCAGACGCGAGATAAATAACATAAAAAAACAGTGAAGACTAAAATGACTTTATTCCAATATATTTACAAGAACTACATGTTACTCAGTCTCTATCTTCTAACTTATATCTTACTTAGCTATCTAGTCTAGAAAATATATATATGAACACTTAAGAAGAGGGGGTAGGAGAAATAGGAGGAGGGGTTTTGACCAATCGGATAATTTTAAGAGGCTAGGTGGGGGTAGTAAGCCAATGAGATTTAGAAGTAAATATCTGGAAGGGGAAAAAAAGCGTGTGAGAAAGAAGCAGGGTGTGAGGCTTCTAAGAAAGACACCAGGGCCTAAGACTTTTGTGCACTGACTTACATATGTTAACCATAAAATAGTTCGAATAATGCAAGTCCATTGTTAGATGACAGCATGTACCTGCTTAAGTACCAGCTAGCCTTTCCTATTGATATAGGGCTTGAAAGGGCTGTTAGAATGGTCTCAAGGGCCTTATTTGAACCTAG
>NW_027109604.1:85150-92366 GCF_000696795.3 Halyomorpha halys
GGGCTGTTAGAATGGTCTCAAGGGCCTTATTTGAACCTAGTTGTTTTTATTGAGTTTCTTTTCTATACTATAGAAAGTGGACATATGCAACCATATGTCTAAAGTGACTTAGGTTCAGTTGAGAAAGGGGCAATTGTTTAAATTTATAATGCTGGTTTCTTAACTCGCGCAACAAAAACTCGTCGCCGACCACCACGCAAGAAAAACGAGGTATAGAGGAAACCTTGAGCGGTCTAAAACGACTTTACTTCTGGAAATCTATGAGGCGCACCGTGGGTTACTGTATCGCGTCGTGCGTCATATGTCAACAGGTCAAGTACGATTGCCGACCCCCAGTAGCAGATCAAGTAGCTACAACTACTACACTCGACCTTTTACAATCGGTCCAAGTGGACATCTACTTTAACGAGAAACAGTCATGGCTAACAGTGGTTGACCCATTCAGTAAAATCGCTATGACCTACCCTATCGAAGCGATGACACCGGGGCGGTGTGGGAGGAAATCCTCCAATGGTGTGCAACCTACGGGGTATCAGACGAAATCAAATTAGATTGCAGTAGGGAATTTGATAATTTGCTAATTCGCAGCGCTAATTTCGGTTATAGCGTATAACACTACTATCCATGTGGACTCTGGGTTATCACCTGTAGAGATAGTGTTCGGATACAGGCGTCGTGATAGGGGAGACCTTATTACAACCAACAACGATCTCAGAGCGAAACTTTATCAGACAAGGATGCAGCGCCAAGAGACATGGGCGAAAGTACGGGATAGGTTGATACGCGAAAAACACCTCCGAGTTATGAAAGCAAATGACCGCCGCACAGTCTGTAAAACGGGTCTAGCATTGGGTACAATTCGTATAACGTCAATTGAGAACCGCCCGCAATAAAACGGCTGCGCGTTAGAGGGCCCTCATGGAATCATTACCATCAGGGAACACAACCTATTTACAATAAGATACGTAAATCACCCTTTTAGGTCACGCATAGTTCATCTTGAAGAACTGCGAGTACCTCCCTTAGTACAGAGTGTCGAGCCGGACGACGGTGCTCAGCCTGGACCGTCAAGAGAGTGATTTTATTTGTATTCCTTTTTTTTCCAGTGGTTGTATCATTTCAGGTTATATTTAATGCATTAGTGCTTTACAAGGAATACTTATGTGCTATTTTTATAATTTAAGTGTTAAGAAACATTTCTTTATTTTATTTATAGCTCAGAAGACCAGGAGCATGTAAATGTATATAATATTGTTTATGTTTGTTGTAAGATATTTGGTTTTTATTTCTTCATGTTAGTTCCTCGATACAAAGGAACTGCAGGGAGATAGTTAACTATAAATAATAACAAGAACTCTGTACTACTAGGATTAGTTATTTGTAAGTATAACAACAAACTCTATATCTACGATACCAGACGATTCTGATAATAAAGTTAGTTATTCAAGTACTCTTGTGCCGCTACTCTGACGGAATCACATTTTATTTTTACGCATCCTTTCAGTCTAATCGTAAGTATATATATATATAAACTTACGAGGACTTGGACTGAAAGGCTTGAAGAAAAACGAAAATAGGGAACAGAATTAAACCGCACGCTTGCTAGAAAGATACTGCTTTATTATCTCTGTGATACTCCTTATAGACATTATTGAAGTTCATTTACATGGGGAGTTAGGATTAGAGTTGTATACAGGCCTTGTCCAACCATAACTCCCCCCTACCAGTTTATGAACATGCCTCATAAACTCCAAACAGATAACCATAAAAAAACACAAAAAAAAAACTAAAGACAAACTAACCTATACACAAAAACGAAAACAAAAAAAATACACTTTTCATCAACTAAAATTAACACTTGAACTATTTAAAAACTAATAAAACTTGTCACTCCGTTCTTCTTACTATAAAACGTAGAAACACTAATGATAAAACTTTTGTATGAAAAAAAAAAACTTTTACATAGAAGAGAAAACTCCAGATTCTATTGATTATTCATTATGGGGAACTTGAGTTGTTCTATGTGGACCGTCCTTCGTTTTTTGGTTCTTTAATACTCTCTATTGTTACTAAGTTATGCTCTCTAATTGTAATCACCCTGAATGGCCCCTCGTACCTTTGCGGCTCCTTACCCCTGTTAGAGCTCACTCTACGGTAAACCACTGTCCCTATACCAATTTTCCCTACAATGTCATGTACACCCTCGTTATGTCGCACCATGCGTTTGGCTTTCTCCTTTTCGATTCTATCTCTCACCTTGTCCTATGTTTTTCTCAGTGCCATCCGGTTACCGATGATCGACGGAGAGGAGATCATCGTGTTTCTATAATCGCGTTTGCGCCCTCTAAGTCCAAACTGAATTTCGAATGGAATGAATCCCGTTACCGTATGCACGGAGTGGTTATTGGCTGCAATAGCTCTTATCATAGCCTCGTCTGGTTCTAGGCCCTTATCTAGCTGGTACACCCGCAAGTGATCGCTTAACGTACCGTAGACCCTCTCTATACCCCCCTCTCCTCTTAGGGTATCCTGGAGTGTTTAGATGCCACCTTACCTCCAAAGCCTTCATTTCTTCTCTGACGTTGCCGTTATCGAACTCCCGTCCCGCACCAAACGATATCCTTTCCGGTACTCAATAGAACTGGAACCATAAACGCAGCGCTCACAATACCGCCTCGGCCGATCTTTCTCGAATCTGATGTCCCATGACCACTTTGCTAAAGAGGTCAACCACCGTAACCCACTTGTAGCCCCTCACAGTGAATGTGTCGATTTGTAATTCTACTAACGGTATGTTCGCCGTCGGTGTCTTCTCTTGTGTCGCCTTGGGTGGGTGTCGGTCGTATTTTGTGCTGAGGAACACCTCACAGTTCCCGATTATCTCCTGAATCGTTTTCCGCATATTCCACCAGAAATATTTCCGTCACAGGGCTAGGTAGGTCTCATTCAAGCCTCGATGATTGGTCTTCCCTTGGTGGTATGCCAAGGTGACCTTCCTCTGTTGATCTCTGTCCTGAACGGTTTCCACCATTATTAGGCAACAAACGATCTTTCGTTCCATTCCGATTTCCTCCAATCTCCAGATGCGTTTTATCTTCTCCCAAATCACTCCATTCCCGACGTATAGATGGTATGTTCGCCCCGGTTTGGATGCATCTTTCAGCGCTCGGCAGATCTCATCATTCCTGACACCCAGTGCCGACCAAATAGTGGTGATCGAGGTCTTCTCATGTTTAGCGAAGTCCATATTCATGGATCCGGAAGTTCTTGTCTTCCAAATTATTTGGTGTGATTTAACGTTCACCACCTCCTCTAGCTCTTCTATCTCCGTTGGTCTTCCCTCAGTGGAGCTTTCATTCTCGGATGATGGCTCATGGTCGTAACCCGTCGTGCTTTGCGTTTCTTCTTCTCCTGGCGTTCATTCTCGCAAAAACTGTCTCGCCTCTCCTGACATATGCGGTTGTTCCTCGTCTATTGCATGTACGGTGATCGCGCGGGATAACCAGTCAGCGACTACATTTTCTTTTCCTGGTTTGTACTGGATTACGATGTTGTACTGGTTGAGCAGTTCCTTCCATCTGGTGACCCAAAGCTGAGGACTCTTTAAGCTTCCCAACCCATTGAAGCGGTCTGTGATCTGTATGTACCCGGAATTTCCTCCCGAAAACATAGGGGCGAAAATGTTCTACTGCCAACACAATACCTAACAGTTCTCGCTCAAGTGCGCTGTACCTTTTCTCAGCATCTGTTAGCCCCCTGCTAGCGTACGCCACCGGTCGCTCTCCAACCTCGCAATCCTGCGAGTGTACCGCCCCCAACGCGTACTCACTTGCGTCCGTAGTGATGATAAATGTACGTTCAAAGTCCGGAAATGCCAACACCGGTTCCTTCTGAAGCGCCTACATGCATTTTCCAATGTTTTCCACCATATCGGGCGTCACCTGCACCCTATTTCCCTTTTTCAGAAGGTTGTTGATGGGTGCCAGATACCTGGCCATCGCCGGTACGTAAGAATCGTGTATAGTAATTCAGAGCGCCCAACAATCTCCTGATTCCTTTAACATCCATTGGAATCGCCATTTTCCTGATCGCTTCTACCTTATTTGCGTCTGGCCTGACTCCCTGTTCCGATACTGTGTGTCCTAAAAAATGTATCTGGGTTCTCCCCAATATTGATTTTTCGCTCGATAACTTTAACCCAAATTTCCGGACCTGTTCGAATACCTTCCGCAAGTGGGACATATGTTGTTCCTCCGTTTTGCTAAAAACGAGCAGGTCGTCCATGTATACCTGGCAAATGGACTCGTCGATTCCCCGTAAGAATTCGTCCATCAATCGTTGGAACGTAATGGGGGCAATCTTCAGTCCGAAGGGCATCCTCGTAAATTCGTAATGCCCCCTTTCGAATGTAAAAGCTGTCTTGTGCTGATCCTCCGGATGCATTTTGATTTAGTGGTAGCCGGCCTTCAGATCTAAACTACTAAAGATCGTTGCCCCACCCAGTCTATCTAAGATATCTTCTAGTCGCCGTATCGGGTATCTCTCGTCTACCGTGCTCTCATTAAGGCCCCGGTAATCAATTACTACCCTATAATTTTCTCCCTTGTCTCACGGTGTGCCCTTCTTCCGCACTGCCCATAGGGGGCTGTTGTATGGGGAGGTACTATCTACGATGGTACCCTGTTTTTTCATATTATCTAACTCTTCCCGAATATGCTGTCTGAGCGCATGTGGATACCTCCTCTCTTTTACGTAAGTAATTTTATCTTGTTTCAGGGGGATTTGGTGCATTGTTTGTCCGGTCGCCCCCAGTAACGCTCCCTCCTTGAAGAAAATATCTCCATATTTGTCCTTTATTTCCTGTCTCCAATTCCTCCCCCTTCCTTGGATCGCACCTATCCGTTTGGCTTCTCCCATTCGAAGCTCGCGACACCGATATCTTCTCTGCCCCAACCGAATTGTCCACAGGCCCTTGTTATTCCTAATCCCCGCACTTGCCTTTCCTAATAGATCGCAACCTATAATAGCCTGATATTCACGGGGCATTTTCTCCACGATATGAACCCTGAATCCCCCATTCCCGTAAATCAATGTCCGCCTCTCCTTCTACTCTACAGGGCCCATCCAGGGTGATTAATTGACAATGACATACTTGAACATCCATCTGTGGTTTCCTCTCGCCGCCGCTCAGCTTCCTCAGCGCCTCCCGGCACAGGATGGTGTGGGAGCTCCCCGTGCCCACCAGGCATCTCACGCCGCTCACCTTGATGATAGGCAGACCGCTGATCTCTCCTTTGATGTTAAAAATCTCTAATGTGCGGTCGCCCCTCTCCTGGCACCCACCTCAACTCTCTTGCCTTGATCTCCTTCCCTCACTTACTCGGCACCATCTACTGCTTGGCGGTTTATTATTCCGTCCTCCTCTTCCTTCCCCCTCTGTTTCTGAGGTTTCTGATGCTTCCGAGGTTTCACTAGAGGACTCACTAGGTCTATAGTCTTCTCGTCTTTTCCGCCGTATCCGCTGGAAATTTATTTCCATCGGTTCCACTGGTCCCGTCTCTGCCCTTTTGTACATATAAGGGCACTGTCGTGCTATGTGGCCTTCTTTGCCGCATTCAAAGCACCTAGTGCGGGGGCAATGGGCCACCAGGTGTCCTACTTTTACGCACCCATGCCACTTCCAGTCTTCTTTCCCTCCTCCGTTGCGTATTCTGCCCTGGTTCGGCCGCCGTTCTCTACCCGTGCCTCTGTCTTTACCACTATTTCTAGTTCTCTACCACTAGTTCTCTTCTCTTCCATGGTGTTGATGGATCCCTTGTGCGGTGGTGTGGTACTCTGTTCCATCCTCCATCATCGACATCCATCCTTGCATTCTCCTCTCTAGCGCTCGCGTCGATCATATCTTGAGCACATTCCACGAAAGTGCGGTCCCGTGGTAAACCTTCCCTTTTATTTGTCTCCTTAGCTTGTTGCACCTTTATTATAGAGTCGATTAAATTCATCTTCCAACTCACAACATCCGCTACAAGAGTCTCTCTCATCTTTTCTGTGGTCTGATTAAACTGTCCCAACAGTGTGGCTGCGTACTGTCCGTTAGACTGCCCGTGCTTTCTCCTCTCCCGCAGCATGTAGAAAATGTCTTCCTCCGGGGACCATCTGCCTCCTCCATAGGCCTTCTTTCCTTCACTACAGGCCATGCTGTTTCTCGTCTGCCTAAATGTGGTTCAAAACACTTCGCTTGATCCGGCATATGAGTGCTGCCTTGAGGGAAATCGCGTCGTTCTTGTCCAGCGACTCCTCTGAGAGCTTGGCTGCCAACCTCTCCATGATCCGATCTCCACCTTTAATAAAGTGATTTAACTCACTCAGTGATTTCGCCTGAGAACCGCTCCAAGTCTGAGATGGCTTTATCCTGAGAGGTTACTGCTCTCACTTTCATTTTAGCCAACATATTAGTGTGAGTAGCCGCGAGAGTGGTCTCTGGTAGCAGGGGTAGCGTTGGAACCGCCGCCGGGTCTGCCGGGACAACCGGGGCCGCAGGAACTCCAGGAGCCGGTTGCGCTACCGGGATTTGTAGAACTGGCTGCCTCAATGCGGGCTGTTGTTGTGGTTGACCATCACCATTAACCATCTTGGTCAGTAAAAAAAAATGACAATTTAAGCGAATTAAAAGATAAGAAAATCGGAGGAAAAAAAGAAAAAAAAATCTCTGGTGAGAGAACAGTTAAAAAAAAATTCAATCGGTGAAGTTTTTATGAAAAAGATTTAGATTTAGAAGAAGACAAAAAAATCCTCGTTCAGTGAAAAATATGCAATCAGTATCCGGGTCTCGGCACCACTTATGAGTACTTGGACTGAAATGCTCGAAGACAAAGGAAAAGAGGGAACAGAATTAAACAGTACGCTTACTAGAAAGATACTAGTTTATTATCTCTGTGATGCTATCGACATTATTGAGGTTTATTTACATGGAGGTTTATATATATATAAGTTACGGTATGAGTCAGCTGTTGTTTCGATGTCAGCTGACTGAGGGGATCAGCTGATCGAGGGTATATAAGATATGTAACGAACACAATAAAGTTAGTGTTTTACAGCAGTACAAGCGAGTTAGATCTTATTCCTTCTTCTCTTTTTTGACATGTTGCTTTCGCCAATACTTGACTGGTGCCGAAACCGAATTCTTCGAAAGAAGATTTTTTTATGGCTGCTAATG
>NW_027109605.1:0-1082 GCF_000696795.3 Halyomorpha halys
AAAAACAATGTTATTAGATACAGATGAATACTTATTAAAAACAATTAAAAAATATATAACTGTGTATTATATAATGTAAATTATAATCAAAGCCAAAAGACCAGAGTAAATAAAGTTTATTCATACACACTTATTAAAATCAATTTTAGTTTTAAAGACAATTAAGCAAAGGACCGAGTATTTTCTATTCCGGGCAATTTTAATTATTATAATAAAACAAATTTAAATATTCTATTTATTTTTTTGTTTAATGAAATATGATTTCAGAAAACAGAGGACATTTATCGATTTGCTATTTAGCCGTATCCTTAGTTTATTCACAAAATTCCTCGAAATAGAAAATACCCTCTCACTTGCAACCGAAGTGTTATTCATACATTGAAAACCGATATTTTCTGCTAAAAAACCGGTTTTCGAATTTCATAATTTTCTCAAAAAAACCGGGTTTTAAAAACCGACAAACCCTAATAATAACATTGTCAATTTGTAAATTCAGTGTAAAAGACACATGCAATCGAAGCACTAAAAATAAAATAAATTCTAAAAAATACTCTTTTAAATTAATATTTATCATAACACTTACTAGACAAACGGTCTAAACTTCCAGCTAATCACAAAAGACTTATTTATATGACTATAAATAATGCTTATCTGGTGTTGCGCTTTGGGGCTTCATTCACTAAATCGTCGAATTCCTTTCGTGTACTATCCCAACAATCGAAAATCCTTAATGCTCCTAATATTGTCACAAATCAAGTCATCCATCGGGCCCTCAATATCCATATGTTGCCGATTTGGACAGAACTAGAAACAAATCCTTCCATGATAAACTTCCCAACCACCCAAACACACTTATATATATTTTGTTGATGTTTGTTGCTTAAAGGCGTAAAACCCTCTGGTCATCAACGCCTATGGCATGATAAAAGTAAAAAAAAAATAAATTAATAATTTAAAAAAATAGAAAAATAATTTAAAAAAAAAAATAAAAAACATAAAAATTGAAGAGGAGTTATAATTTATAAAGAAGGCGATGTGCTTTTAAAATTCAAATACTCGTGTAATTTTAGCTTCCTCATCTG
>NW_027109605.1:7001-8732 GCF_000696795.3 Halyomorpha halys
ACCTTATATTGTAAACTGTTTTTAGAGTTCTACTACTGGGTAGTTTCTCTACATCCTGTATCATATCATTATGTCATTATGATCAAATTTACTGGTTGTATTTTTTTATACAGTTGTAAATATCAATAAATAAATTAAAAAAAAATTAGTTGAATATTTAAACTCTCGACCTGATGATCCTGAGCGCACTCTATGAGAGGTAGAGTAGGTCTTTTGGAGATCGCAACGCAGGCCTCTCACCGCTTCACTGGTACTGAGCCATTGGAGGCTGAGTAAGTGCACTAAAGAGGCAAACAAGAGATCTAGCTATTGGTCACTGTCATTTCAACCTTGGAGGTGGATGGAACTGGAAAAGGCTGTACCAAAAGATTACGATGATTAGAATTTTGAGAATTTAGTTGGTATAAGATCAAGGACAAAAGGGAAGGGCATCTAAAACGTTTTACTGGCCTCCTCTGAGGCCTTTGGCTCCACATTCTGCAACCACCTGGTTTCTCTGTCGGCCGTAATTAGCTAGCTCATGAATAAATGAAAGTAACTATAAATCTGAAGAAAAAACTTGGCACGCTAGGAGAGTATTACTGTTTAAAAACTAAATTAGACAATGAAACTAAACAATATATGCCCGTAGAGCAGAACCTTGTGGTTCATTAATTCCTAGACCTGCTGTGGCCAGAATAACTTGCGGGTCGTTGGGAGTTATTTACGAGAGGACCTGATTGCCCTGTTCTAATTTGGCACGACTAGGTGATGAAAAAGTTCCAAGAGAACTTCAGCGTCAGTAAGGGGCGAAATGAATAAAACTTTCATTTCAAAAAACAAAATTTATCGGAGATACAATATGCTTAGTAATTTCGATTTCTAATTACAAAAGACAGACACAATAAAGTTTAGTCAATTAAAGTTAATTCTTCTTTCACCATTATTCAAATAATAATTATAATTAAATAAACTTACAGCTAAGACTTGTCGGTGGAGGATTCCCTTCAAGGAGTTGCATAAATTTCTATGTCCGATCCTGAGTCGGGTTATGATAGTTTGTTCTTGAAGATTTCTAAAGCTACTTAAAGCAAATTAGAAGTTTACAAATGAATCTCTCAGGCGGTGGCATGTCTTACTGGGCAGTCGTAGATACGCCGATTAATGAACATTAATTAATTAATAACGAGGTGTAGATAGTTGACCGTAGATTAATGATTGGAGAAGTTTGTCGGGGGGTTGCGGTCAGAAAAGAACAACATAAATAAACAAAACCACATTTATTTATTTTATACCGACGTTTCGACCTGAGTTTCAGGTCTTCATCAGGGGTTATGGCGTAGAAGGTAGGCAACTGAGTTGCAACTCACCGCACCCCCAACAAACTTCTCCAATCATTAATTAATAACATTAATATAATTTAGGATATGGTTTTTGGGCTTAGTAACGAGCGGATCCCTAAAATGTTAATAAACACTGAACCGACGAGTAAACAGCCGAGGGGTAGACCGAAACGTAGATGGGAGGGTAGCATTAAAAGAGATTTAGTGGAATTTGGTTTGGAGGGGCATCACTGAAAGGATGTATGCAGAGAGCGTTTGGTGGTATCAGCATCAAACATTCGGGTTCGTTAGGTCTTTATTATAGTGAATCATTAATGCTCCTAACTTTGTCACAAATAAAATCATACATAAAGACCTTAATGTTCACTATGTAACCGATCTAGCCCGAACCAGATATCACTCATTATAA
>NW_027109605.1:11347-12261 GCF_000696795.3 Halyomorpha halys
AATCTACGGTCAACTATCTACACCTCAAATATATTTTATGGTTGATCAGTTAATGACGTCTAACAAAGTTAAAGTACACAACATGCTGCATGGGACAGTATGGACTTGCACCACTTAAACATTTCATGGCTCACTCGTTGTACATCCCAAACATTACTGATTGACACACTACCACAAAATCAGACCAGAAGACCCAAATGGAATACGAGCCGAGACTTTTACATTACGATAAGTACTATGTCAGGAGTGTCTTCATTGGAAGGAATTTTCCACTCACAAAAAAAGATCACTTTGATTTTTCGATCATAATTTTCAGTTGTTTTTTTTATCTTCTACTTAATCTGTACTAATAACTATCAGATGTTATTACATATCATCAATAATGCTTAGAAAAATTTATAGATTTTTACGTTAATCCAAAGCATAATAAAAAAGGAAACATGGGAAAAATGAAAATATGCTGAATCTTTGCTACCAATGGTCCTATTTCAGTTAATTATTTTGGTTATAAAATAATTAACCATAGTTAATTTATTTTGGTTCGTTGGAATTTCATTTTCCATTGAAATGCACATTTTAGGTAATATTGCACTACATAATTTTAGGTAATATTGCACTACCTAATTTATTTATATTTTGCATATTGGTTAAGACCGGTCGTATTTATCAATTATAATAAAATATATCCACATAGCCTCAACATTCTTAATTAATTCATTTTAAATCTCCAACCTTTCGGCCGACCTGGACATTATCTAGGACAATCTTTTTTTTTTTTTTTTTTTTTTTTTTATTGATATTTACAACTGTATAAAAAACACAACAAGTAAATTTGATCATAATGACATAATGATATGATACAGGATGTAGAGAAACTACCCAGTAGTAGAACTCTAAAAACAGTTTACAATATA
>NW_027109606.1:0-1641 GCF_000696795.3 Halyomorpha halys
CCAAATTTCAGTCCTTCCTAAGTGCCAAGTACAAGCAAAATAATGTTAGAATAAACACAAAAATAGTTTAACAACAAAACAGTATGTATAATGTGAAAGAAGATGAAACTTGGACTAGTACATTGGAGTATACATAAATGAGCCGCTCAGTGCACACATCGATTAACTCCATAAAACGAAAAGTTGAGAAACGCGATGATGTAATGTATATTGTTTTTTTAAATTCCTCTGATAATATGAATTCAAATATATAATGTAGAATGCATAATTGCAGATATTGCTTTCATCTAACGGTATATAAAATTAATAAGAAAGAATAGCCAATAAACAATCGTCAGTAATGTTACAGTTTATATGTGACTGGTGGAGTTAATCGATTTGGCAACTGAAAAAAGTAATATAGTTAAATTTAGTCTTTACATTTTTAAGTTTTTTATTACAGAAAAAGTTAGTTATTATACATTTTTATCACAGCTTTTCTATAAAAATGAACGTTGGCAGTTCTGTTATAATATAATTTTTGTAATTAATTCATAGCAGCTTTATGTTAGCGGCATTATTCTTTGGGATGATTCAGCAATATTTTAAATAATGTCTTCTTCATCAGCTGTATGCGAGGATTCTTCATTTCGATTTGTTGACAAGTTCTTGTAGTAACCGTGTTTAACAGGAGGAATGAATTTTAGCAGGTCCATCATGTCTTTCCATTTTTCCCTTGTCACAGTTCTACCTTTAGGATATAAGAAAGGCTGATCTATATTTTTCAAACTTTGCGGTCTACCCACTAAAGATTTTCTTATATTAATGGCTTGAAATTCTGTATCTTCATTATAGTCACATTTGAATTGTATGAAATAGGGTTTGGACCTTTCTAACTTTATCCAGCGTATTTTAAGCCAATTTACTGGAAGCCCTGTGACGGTTACTTTTCAGTTAATGATAGACTGTTCTAAAGGTTTTGTTGACAAAAAATCTTGGTGAGTCATTTGGATTAGATGAAATGGCGCTTTCTTTTTACATGTTTTGATTATATGGTACCAATCATCTGGTGAAAAAATGTTTTGATTTTTTTCGCACATGTCTCAATAATGGCAAAATCTGAGTCATTGGGCAAATAGTTGTGTCCACTTACCAAAAATTTAATGTCAATTGATTCAGCTTTGAACAAGTTTTAATAAACTTCAGACGGTTTCAATATTTCTGTCTTGCCCGGTACACGAATCCGAATATGTTATTATAAATATGTTACCGACTATGTAAACTATAAAATGCTTTCATGGCAGCCTCTCTCTCTCATCCGAAATAATTTTTTGATTGCAATTTTGACGGCATAAGCATTGTATATCAACAAATTTTTTTGCAGGTATTAATTTTCCTCCCCTATTCCTGTATGTCAAACCTTTTATCCTGTTATGCTTTTGTAAATTTCGTTTCCATTTAACAGGATTACGACTTCTTTTCCTCCCAATCAATGTGTTTGTTGGGTTTGTACTGTTGCAATTCGATGAATCCGAGGAAAACAATAAACGTCTTCTTGGACCAGACTTTCTGTTGATAAATCGTATTGAAGAATCATCACTGCTTTCCTCACTCACATTATTAGTCTCACTCATCTTGATTATAACGGTATAATATTTATTT
>NW_027109606.1:3478-4119 GCF_000696795.3 Halyomorpha halys
ATTGAAAAATTATATTAATTAAATAAAACATATAAATAAATTATTCCTCTAATATAATTCAGGGGGTTACGGTAGCAGCGTGGTAACGCGCCTATCTGCCATCCCAAAGGTTGCGAGTTCGAGTCCCCCCCGGCCCTATTCGGGATTCTTTCAAGCTTATAATAAAACAATACTCACTCACAGCCTCCCCCCGGGCATTTGTGAGGCCCGTTAGCGAATGGGTGGCACTCACAAAAATAAGCGTGAGAGTGACGAACCCACCCTATGAAAACTACGTTATGAAACGTACGATGTATTTCTTCAGTACATCGAGCAAGGCCTTGTACCTCCACGGTCTGTAGCGACAATAATAAAAAAGTTCATACGATAGATCTATCAAAATATTGTATTTTCATAAAGATATTTAAGGGTAGAAAACGAATGAATATCAGAAAAACAAAAATAAAAGTTTCATAAACTTAATAATTACAAAATATGTATGCATGACTTAACGAAAAAACTAAATCTCAATAGATTTTTCTACCAAAAATTTCTTTTAGTCTATTTCACTAGGAGCACATATTAGTTTTGTAATTTTTAACACATTTAATATCTTTTTTTTTCTTATTCTGCATAAAACAACAAAACAATTGGTAAATAAG
>NW_027109606.1:8024-8305 GCF_000696795.3 Halyomorpha halys
TATAAAATCTTTTTTAAAGTATTATACATTTGCTAAAATTTGAGTCTAAATATAGCTCTTTACGTTTAGTTTCCATGATACAGTTTAAAAAATAACAAACTGCTAAAAATCCGGACAAACTGCTACTCGAACCAAGATAATAAAGTAGAAACCTACCTATACCTGGCAGACTCATCAGTTTTGACTAGTAATTATACATAATATTCATTAAAGTAATCAAAAATTGGGGTGAAATAACTGCCTTTTTTTCTTCCCGTCTCTTGTACTATTTAGTTAGTAAA
>NW_027109607.1:0-5537 GCF_000696795.3 Halyomorpha halys
CTGGTGGCTTACACTCTACTTGAGATAGAGAAGTTTATTGCTAATCTATTCTCAAAAGAGTTGGTTTTATTATGCTCACCTTAGACTATGGCCTATTTCCTCTCCCTTACGCCAGCAATCTTAGTCCGTCCGCTTCATCTCGGCAACTTAGATTGTAACCTATTCCTAACAATTACACTGGTCCGTCCGCTTCATCTCGGCAACCAGTGTAATTTCCCGTCTCTCCCCGGCTCTAGTCCGTCCGCTTCATCTCGGCAACTAGAGCTGCACCTAGCCTTAGTAAGCTGTTACTGGTCCGTCCGCTTCATCTCGGCAACTAGTAACCTGGCTCCTATCATGGCAGTTCTAGTCCGTCCGCTTCATCTCGGCAACTAGTAACCTGGCTCCTATCATGGCAGATCTAGTCCGTCCGCTTCATCTCGGCAACTAGAACTGTTGCTCTGCCTCAGAATCTCTCACCTAGACCTCCTCTACCTAGTCAGTGTCCAGGGCTCATCCCCTGGCACGGCCTTCCTTTCTAACTTATTATGAATACGCCTAGTCGTGGCCCTTCTGTAAAGAAATATCAGGCTGGAGAAATCGCCTAAGACCAGACAACCCCCGACTGTAGTATGGATTAACTTTAATTATTCACTTAAGTTAAAATTCACTAAACATATTGATTTTAAAGTTTTTATTTTAGTCCAGTATGACAGTGAAAAATTACGACCATGAGAATGGCCCTCCTATAGACCTATAATTGTCTACAACCAATTCGATAACTAGTTTATAATGTAGTAACGCAGGCATGAGACACCCCACATGCTGTGCAGGTCTCTGGATTCCTGCCATTAGGGCAACATGTGCGGGCTCTTGTCTATCTCCTCAGAATATTAATGATGTATAACTTATATATTTGGATTATAATATATATTTTTGAAGATCTTAAGGCTCAGTCAGTAATAAACGACTATATTAAGGCGACGTTTGTTCTCAATTGTTTCCTTTAAAAACAACCAAAAATCATAACAACCAAAAATTCGTATATTTTTAAATCCGGCTTTATTGAACCTCTGAAGCATAAGAGGTAACATCTTTAAAAATTTCAGCTCCATAGGCACTATCATGCCAACGATTACGGTCATACAACTGATCCTTTCCTATGGGTTGCATTACAATACTAAAGATGAAAGCTGTCTCAGCAAACAGCCTATGTAGCACAAAAATAACTTTTCAAATCGTATTAGTTGTTTTCGAAATCATTCAAATAAATCCTTCTGCTTTATTTAATTGATAACTTGCAAAAGATGGAGACGGATGGCAGAAATTCGTGGCAGCTCTGTGTCCCACCCAAGAGATTCGAGGATTTAATAAATCAATAATTAAGTTTATATTAGGGCTAGATATAAAATTAATATCTAGCAAATAAATTAAATAAGCTATTATGATTTAAAATTAGAAAACAGAACCATTCCTGTGAGTATTCACGAGATCCTGAGCACTACTCAGGATGAAGAGGAGAAAGCTTCCGGGTCGAAGTACTGGGAACAATACACCTTAAAAACTGCAACTCCTCAACTCCCGGCTCAGGCATGCAGACAATGGTGAGGGAACGGGCTATAGTAGAGAGATTTGTACTCGGCACGACGATTATACACGATGGCTTATCACATCAGGAATATCTCAGAGTTATTTAAATATTATACAATACAAATAAAATAAAAAGATTAACACCATAAACTTATAAGATTTATTATGAACAATTTTATTATCTTTTTTTTACTGAGATTCATATCTATGTTATTAATTATCAATCAGAAAGATTAGGGAAAAATATTCATTGAACCTCATTAAACCGACATTGTGAAAAAAAAATAAAAGAATCAAATTTATAATTAATTTTTTGACGTGACAACGTCTTATAAATCATTTTGCGGGATGCAATGCTACACGGGCACGGTTTTTTTTTGCAAACAGTTATATTTTTTTACACTTATATGTTTACAAAAGGAAACTGTAGGGGAAAAAAATTGTTTATTGTATCTCTTTTTTTCTGATTATACCATGTATGTGTAATTTATATATATATTACGAATTGATAAGTATGCTGTGTGAGATAGCAACCTGATGTATTTAGGCAGCATAGATAAATAAAGTATTTCTCTCTCTAGATATTTCAATAAAGTTTCGATTTTTTTTTTCTATTTTCAATCTTTTATTAAAATTGTTTGGTATTGTAAACACAACTCTGTATTAGAAGTATTGGTACACATTTTCTTCTTGGATTTTTTTATTTACTATACATACATTAATTAACATTGCATTTAAAATATATGTAATAGAAACATAGATTAAATATTTAAAAAAAAATATATAAACTAATATGTTGGTTGTTTTTATTTTCTTATTTTGGACAAAATTTATTTTTTCTTAATAGTTTTATATTTTTCAACTTTATTTGGAAAAAGTAATTTAATAACCTTTTGTATCTTATTTTTAAACGCCAGAGATGTCTGCAGATGGTATAATTTTTATTTTATTCTTTACTCTTTAACGAAAATAGTTAAATAAAATACACGTAAAGTAGCAAATAGTCTTTTTATGAACCGTGTGTGAGTGGCATGTCATGGATAAAATAAAAATTAATTTGACAATTAAAAGAGATCTTTGAATTTAAAAATAAGGTAAAAAAATATTAATTGTTTCCAAATTAGTTTGATAAATATAAAAAAAACAAAAAAAAAACACCCAAAGTAAGGAAAAAAGACATATTGACTTATATCATTTTTTAAAAGTAATCTAGGTTTTTATTACATGCATTTTAGGTACAATGTTAATTAATACATTGTCGTTAAAAAATATGTCAACGAATAATTTCATGCAGTTTGTTTTTATATTTATTGTTTGCATAGTCATGCCCATCACTGAAAAATCAGTTTTTTTAAACAAATACTTCAAATAATTTCTACAAAACTACAAATACATAGTGTAATTTATGATTAAATACTATTAAAATAAAAATATTAATTAATTAATCTTAATTAATTACTTACAATTGTCTATTACAGTGTGTTCTACATTCTAATCCGTACTAACCCCAGGTTAGTGAACCAAACTGAATAGGTTTTGAAATGGAGGTAGGTTTGCTTTGCTTTTTCCAACACGTAACCGTTTTTTTCTAGCAGGTAGTCCGTCTGTTATTTTTATATCTCGAATATACCATGGATTATAGATAAAGTCTTCAAAACTACCTTTGAAGCTCAAACATCCTCGTCATATCTAAGTTTAAAAAAGTATTCAAATATTGCATTAGAAAATATGAATTATTCCACTTTTAGGCAGTAGATAAGTGCTTTGTTACATCCATAAAAGATTAAAGAAGAAAAATGAAATCTAAACAAAGAGGCGAATAAAATAGTAATAGGTTGATAAATAAAATATTTGTTAAGAAAACAAAGTAAAAAGTTCTAAAATCACATCAGATACTTATACACATAAAATCATTGCCTTGATTTAAATATGAAAACCTAAAATTACGCAGCGCGAAAAAAAAAAAAAAAAAAAAAAAATAGAAATCGGGTTATTAACAAAAATGTAATGTACCAGATTTAACTTCATGTTACTCCAACCTGATTAACACTTATGACACAATTAACAACAAATATAATAAGTATATAAAATGTAAAACAGAAATAAACACTGATTACATGCTGAAAAGGGCTATTAGGGCTTAAAAAAACAACAAACAAATAACCCCCTTTAATCTTTTCCCACTCTTGCTTAGTATTAGGCCAAAATATTTGCGAATTAGTTGTTGTGGACAGTTTTTGGTCATGTAGAATACATCAGTTACTAACAGTTGTAAGCAATCCTAATTTATATTCTGTTAATTTTACTGTCAAATAATTACTTAAGAAGATATATATATTTTTATTTAGTTTTGTTTTCTCACTGTAGGTGATAATTATGAGAACAATAAAATCTCGAAACATAGTTGTTTTTTATTGACTGAGTATCAAGATCTTCAAAAATATGTATCATTTGTCAAGAAAAAAATGATCATTAATGATCTTCCTAAACGAAAAAATAATCTTAGAAGTTGGGAACTCCAGTGCATCTCACCTATGTTTCAGTCCCAAATTCGTATTAAAAACATTTAAAAAATCTTAAAAGTACTATAAAGTTGTACTTTTATCCAGTTTAAGTCAATCATGCTTTACGATGATTAATCTGAACTGATGTAGAACTTTGCTTTTCCAACAGCAGTTATTGACTGTGAAAGGAGAATCCGCACACTCCTTTGATCTTGAGGAAATGGATGGTTCTGGCATTAGGATGGTCCATAGCTTTTTCTTTGGCCTCGTTCAGTTCTTTTATTCTGTACCCTAGTTTCTTCAACCTCAATAAACGTTCAAAAGGTTTTTTGTATAAACAGAAATTAATAATCCTATTCGGATATACTTGGAACTCCATTTCTTTTTTAAATAATGGTTTTAGATTGTATTAAAATAAAATTATCATCTTTTGCATTTTTCTAATTTATCTGATCATTTGATTTTTATGGGTTTTATATATTTTTTGGATTGATTAAACGTATGTATTAACAAGTTATCGTATTATCAGTGTGTATTTGAGTTTAAAATAATTTCTAATTTATCTGTGGAAGATCATTTTATATTTATTAAATACTAAGTCGAAAATTTTCTTTCAGTTTTAAATAGATCTAAATAAATATTTTGTAATTGGGATTAACTTTGTTTTTTTTGTTACCTCCTGCCTGGCCTTTTGTGGCATACGGGAGAGTGGGTTATTTATAGGTTTCCACCATGGTGAGAGGGTCCAGTTCTTATTCCATGGTACATAATAAAAGTCCTCCTAGGCTGGATTCGAACCGGTGCCGCTGCTAGATCTAAGGATGCTATGACCAATGCCTCTGCTCCCTCGACCACAGACGGCCTCTTAGTTGTTATTAACAATTTATTTTTTAAAGGTTTCTAAGGCTTTTTTCACAGATTGTTTATTCCTACATCATCAAGGAAGATCAGAATCATAGTAAGTCTGCAGAATATTATCTCCCAGAGGTGTTTCTGGAACAGTTTTATTGGGGGATCATATCATAAAATCTACCAAATATATTTCAGGATATCAAGTTTATGTGACTCCCGTTTAATAAACATTGTCTAATTGTACTTTTTTAAAATTTTTGTATTAAAGTAAAACGCGAAATAATTTTGCCCTCAGCTGAATAACTTTTCTTCTTATACTCTTGTCAGTTCTGCTATCCTTGAAAATTCTCTTTTTCATAAATAAAAGTCGTCAGTTTTGTAAAGAACTCTCAAACCTTATAAATAAGTATAGAAACTTATAGACTTTCTGTTTAAAGTTGAGAAGAAAGAAACATATCGAATTAAAGAGAAGCTGGTGGACAGTTTGGGATGAGTTGCTAACTTCTCAATAAAGTTTTAGGTTCAGCACCCTCTCTGAGACCTCTACCAGAATAGACGGGTAAAAACCTATTAAGATTGGTTCAGAGCTTTATAAAATATTTCTCTCTCTCT
>NW_027109608.1:0-964 GCF_000696795.3 Halyomorpha halys
CGGAATGTATTCCTTTCTTACTAAATTTGTTGAGTTTTTTTTTGTTTTATTTAAGAACAGTATAGACAAAAATTAGAAATATCCACTGGCAGATAAAATACATCCATTACCGAAGTTAATAGCAGAAGAGCCCAAGAAAAGAAAAAGGGTAGTTATTTCACCACAATTTTTTATTACTTTAATGAAAACTATGTATAATAAGTCAAAACTGATGAGTTACATGTATGAGGGGCATAAAAAGCGACAGGTGTTTCAAAACGTTAAAAATTTTATTTTTTTATTCGGAGCTCCTCATCTTTAAAACTACCAACAACACTATACAACCTAATAGAACATCATTTAAAGTAGAGTAAATTCGCTAAAATATGTGCCCTAATAGAACCATTTACGTTCAATAGTTTCCAAGATATAGCTTTTTAAAAAGAAACATTTCAAAAATAACGTACTGAAAAATCAGTAGTTTGTAATTTTTAAAAAAAAATATATATCTCGAAAACCATTTAACGTGAAGATACTTATTACCACTCAAATTAAAGCTAGTTTAGTGGACTATAAATAAAGTAGTTTATGATGTTTATCTACATAGAAGTAAATTTTCTAAAATATAAACTGTAATAGAGCTATTTAAGTTCAATGGTTCCCGAGATCCTGTTTTTTGAAAAGCAAAATTTCATTAAAAATACTTTGAAAAATCAGAAATAAGTGACGTACGTATATGTCTGCCAGCACTTTAAATATAAAGTAGTCCATGATACTTATATTCACAGGAGTAATAGTTTTCACGATATTTAATTCATGCTAAAATAAATTAATTTATAGTTGTTCGGACAAAATTTCATGTGAAAAATATGTATATACAGGGTGTTTTTTTAAGCCCGATAGAACTTGAAATTGTAAAAAATCACACAAAAAATTAAATTGTAATCAAAATTTTTTTTTATTCGAAAGATCAATACGTGACATT
>NW_027109608.1:3997-5842 GCF_000696795.3 Halyomorpha halys
CATCTGTTTTACTCGTCTAATTGAAAAATAAATCATACTTACGAATGAGGGGATGCTATTAGTAACCGTATAATTTCAAATAGTGAAGAAGATGGTCAGGGTTGCGGTCAAAAAGTAAACAAAAATATTGTTCAGGGAACCCATGTTACGACTGCCATGGTAAGATAAAAACACTGGCGATATCTGCGTAGACAAAAAGGTATTATGAGGAAAAACAAATACACGAGCGATATGTTTAGACTTTAGTTTTGTGAAGTGAAATCTTCAGCACGTCCTGGATAAGAGAGTTGTGGCATTACATTGTTAGAGATTATATCCCTATAATTCTGGTGATACGGTGACCGGAAAGGAAATATCGGACAACCTTGTGTTCTACCAGGAGTACACCCAAAGACTACGTGGGGTTCGAACTAAATTTTATTTTAATATCACTTTTATATTCCTTTCTGCAGTAATGTAACTAATAGTTGATAAGGTTAAATCAACCTATAGGTTCTCATTGTTTTATTAATTGATATGACGCCAGCCGGAATAGCCCCTCCCTATTCCTAGTATGCTAAAGGCAACATATACCAACATCGATACACCGCCTTCAGCGGAACCGGCAACTTATCTTATAATGCCACACTAATTACAATGGCAAACCAAGATTCATATTTACCTGCATATATAAATCCTTTTTTTATTTGTATATATTTAATCTGATTAATTTTATAATTTTGTTTAATATTTTTGTGTATATTTAATTTTTTTCTAGGTCAGGAAAAAAAAAATGATATGAATTCTTTTCTTTCCTTTTTCATTCTGTATACATATATTTCTTCTTATTCATTAAACTTTTGTACATATAGTTCTTCTGTTCATTCTTATGCATGTACACTGTTTTCAACTTGTTAATTTTATCTATGTTTTTTTTTTTTGTGATGTTTATTTAATATTTCAATAATTCAACAGGTGGAAGATAACACCCCTAGGTTTTCTGTTATCTGCATGTAAAGGTATTCGCCAGTGGTTATAATTCGATTATTATTTATATAAGGGTATATTGTGGCATCTCACAACGAATCCAGAAACAAAAAATGTAATCGATATATTTCAAAGATTAATAGTCTAATGTATATAACATACTATAATTCATGTAGCTTGACCGATGTAGATATCAAAAATGTTTAAATATATTTTTGTCACATTATACAGTCCACTCAGTAAATACCAGAGCCAGTTCTACAATAACTGCATACTCTGGCATTACCCCAGATTGCATTCATTGAATAAATAGTTAACAGCTATTTATTTTCCGACGTTTCTCTCCACTTTGCAGATCTTCATCAGGACTATTCAAGTTGATAGCTTCGATATTATACCAAAGTTGCCAAAGCTGCCAACTTGAACAGCCATGATGAAGCTCTGCAAAGTGAGGCGAAACGTTGGAAAATGAATATTTGTTAACTATTATGTTTCTCTTTCGACCATAACCCTTACCATCTTCTTCAATATTAGTTAGCATCCTCATATGTCAAATAAAATATTATAATTGATAAAATAAAATACATACCGAAATTGCTCGCGTTTCTACTGCTAACAGAAACGCGAGTAATTTCGGTGATATAGGTAGAGAAGGGCTCTTTTGATCCCAGCACAGATCTCTCACTACATAATTGGTAATAAGCCAATGGAGGCTGAGTAAGTGCACTAAAGCCGCAAACACTCTACAAGATAGGGAGCATCTGGCCTTTGCTAGAATTCCAATTATCGATTTTATTTATTTTACAATTGGTCTCTTAACCACTGCCGTTTCAATCTTCGAGGTGGATTGTAGCGTTGGGTAGAATCTGGATGAGGATT
>NW_027109608.1:6137-6466 GCF_000696795.3 Halyomorpha halys
AAAAAACCTTTTTGTCGACGAACTTCAAAAAGGACTTGACGCGATCGTCTGAGCACGCCGGAGTGTGTGAATGGGCATTATAGGACATAGGTTCAGATTTTCCTTTAGGCAATGTTCATCTGAAGCGTGCCCGTAGGCTGTAGAATATCTTTTATAGAAAAATGTATAATTCAATCTTACAAAGATTAAAAAAAAAAAAATTAACACGAACAATAATTTTTTTAAAATTACAATATAAATCCCACCATAATAATATTTATTGTTCATGTTAATTTTTAATATATAAATTAGTTGTTTTAATTTATATAAGATTGACAGGAATTGCATTA
>NW_027109608.1:7291-9677 GCF_000696795.3 Halyomorpha halys
ATAAATCCCACCATAATAATATTTATTGTTCATGTTAATTTTTAATATATAAATTAGTTGTTTTAATTTATATAAGATTGACAGGAATTGCATTATTACATTATATTTAATACGATTAATTGTGTTGGTATTGAAAATGGGTGAAATTTTGGACTAGGAGTTATAAGGACAGATGTAAACATTTCTATTTGTTAAAACGTTTTACGTTCTACTAGGCCCTGGGCTCTGTTTCATAATGAAAGCTAATAGTATTAGTTCATAGTACAAGTGTAGAAACTAGTGTGGTAATAATACTAATACCTATTTTTAATGATAGGGATGACTATTAGTGATATTACAGGAATTAAAAAATACTAAAGTACAAGTTACTATTGTACAAGTATGTGTAATTGAATTAAGATAAAGCTAATAGTATTAGTCCATAGTACAAGTGTAGAAACTAGTGTGGTAATAATACTAATACCTATTAACTTCAAAAAGGACTTGACGCGATCGTCTGAGCACGCCGGAGTGTGTGAATGGGCATTATAGGACATAGGTTCAGATTTTCCTTTAGGCAATGTTCATCTGAAGCGTGCCCGTAGGCTGTAGAATATCTTTTATAGAAAAATGTATAATTCAATCTTACAAAGATTAAAAAAAAAAAAATTAACACGAACAATAATTTTTTTAAAATTACAATATAAATCCCACCATAATAATATTTATTGTTCATGTTAATTTTTAATATATAAATTAGTTGTTTTAATTTATATAAGATTGACAGGAATTGCATTATTACATTATATTTAATACGATTAATTGTGTTGGTATTGAAAATGGGTGAAATTTTGGACTAGGAGTTATAAGGACAGATGTAAACATTTATATTTGTTAAAACGTTTTACGTTCAACCAGGCCCTGGGCCCTGTTTCATAATGAAAGCTAATAAGTATTAGTCCATAGTACAAGTGTAGAAACTAGTGTGGTAATAATACTAATACTTATTTTTGATGATAGGGATGACTATTAGTGATATTACAGGAATTAAAAAATACTAAAGTACAAGTTACTATTGTACAAGTGTGTGTAATAGAATTAAGATAAATCTACAAGACTGATGACTAAAGACTAATTAGTTTGTACTTTATTATGAAACAGGGCCCAGCAGACACTTACAACAATGTAGTACTTAATTTTATTCTTTCAAAAATTTATGAACTTAGCCTTGAATATTCTGGAAATGAAAAAGTTTTATGACAGAGAAATTTGCCATTTCACAAAAAATTACCAATAGCCAAATAAAGAAAATTCGACATTTCGCAAACAATTACTAATAGCCAAATAAAGAAAACTTGACATTTCTCAAACAATCATCAATAGCCAAATAAAGAAAAATTGACATTTCGCATACAAAACAAACTAAAAATTTATATACCAAGACAATTTATATCATTTCACTCTATTTCGTTAGGAAAAAACAGCACAGTGTTTGCAGATGTTTGCAATGAATGTCTGTGCCCAAAATTTAATAAAAGAGGGCATGAGGGAAAGGCTAATTACGATATACACGGACTTTATGCACTGGATAACTATGTAACCCGCTCCAAATTGATGGAGGAGTGTAAGGCTGACCTAAACTCTCTCTCCTTGGCCAACAAGGTGCGGGTGGAATTGGTACCTGAACATAAAGGCATTAAAGGAAATGAGCCAGCGGACTACCTAGCAAGGAAAGGATGTGAGTATGTTCCTCTCAAACCTGACCCCATATGTGGAATTAGTCTCAGCCATGCGAAGAGGCATATCAAAAAGATTGCTTAGAGCAAGGCTGGGTTACTCTGGAGAAATACCGGAGGGATGGAACGATCAAAAATGTTCCTCAAAGGACCCTAAAAGAAGTAACGGCCTTCTTAATATGGATAGGAGTATCTTAAGATGGGTGACAGGACTAAATAAGCATCTCTATAAAATGAGACTGATGGAGTCCCCTATCTGCAGGTTCTGCAGGAAAGATGAAGAGACTGCTTACCAGATCATTTGCAGATGTGATGTAGTGGCAAGAATACGATTCCTCATCTTTGGTAAGGATCGTATCTTGGATCCCAAACTTTGCGAGTCAGTGGATCCCTATACAGTATCCAGATTTGCAAAGGCAATTGGCCTGTTTTGAGCAGAGGAGGGACTGCGTACAATAGGCCCTCTGAGGCCGCGGTGCTTCTTAGCCAGGAAAAAAAAATTCACTGAAAAATTTATGATTTTCAAAAAGTTGCGTTGTTTTTATATCAACCATATAATTTCTACAGATAGTGTAAAAAAAATGCCGGTGAATGGCTTGAAAACTCGGGGTCACAATCTCAAAGATCTCAATACTTTCTCTTATAAATATTTGTATTTCATACGTAGATAG
>NW_027109608.1:9727-10123 GCF_000696795.3 Halyomorpha halys
AATAGTACTAATACCTATTTTTGATGATAGGGATGACTATTAACGATATTACAAGAATTAAAAAATACTAAAGTACAAGTTACTATTGTACAAGTGTGTGTAATTGAATTAAGATAAATCTAAGGGACCCCCACAGCTCAGTGGTTAAGACACAGTCTTACCAATTTTTGATGTCTATTTGCGGTGCCGGTTCGAATCCGGCCTGGGACGTTGACTTTTTTCATTGAGTGGTGGTCACACAAAATGAAGAACTTTGACCCCCAACCATGGTTAGGCAGTTTAGTACTCCATTGGGATTCTTGGCAGGAAAAAAAAAATCTACAAGACTAATAGTATTAGTTTGTACTTTATTATGAAACAGGGCCCAGCAGACACTTACAACAATGTAGTACTTAA
>NW_027109608.1:15644-17601 GCF_000696795.3 Halyomorpha halys
AATTCCACAAATATCAATGAATTAAAATTTTGTACTATTCAATTATCAGTTATCAATTTTTTATCATTTATGATTTAATTCAAGATTTTGAATAATTCTAAATTTGTTTGTATACTATTCCTTTTCAATTGTATGTTACTATAAATGTTGTTGTTATCTCTTTTGTTCTATAGCCCTGATGAAGCCTTAAACTCGGGTCGAAACGTCGGCATAAAATAAATAAATATGGTTTTGTTAATTTATGTTGTTCTTTGCTGACCGCACCCCCCGACAAACTTCTCCAATTACTAAATAAATAATATCTATTACTAAGCACACACATACATAGCTAATTCTAATCGTAATATAATGAATAATTACGTGGAGCTAAGAAAAAATACGGGAGCGCGGTGGCACCGTGGTTAGGCACGAGGCTACTAGCACCAAGGACCTGGGTTCATCTTGTCTATTTAGAAATTTTATGTTGAGGGAATTATATAGCTAATTTTTATAGCTACAAGTTTCATTCAGGATATTTATTTTAATTATGATGTATTTTATGACTTTTTATGAATAGAATTGATTTTAATAGCTGACAAATGTCAGTTTCCCCCCTCGAAATCCCTCAAGAACTTAATCTAATATAATAATGAGAATAAAATAAGATGATACAGAATAAGATAAAAATAAGGATCCTGTAATATCTAAATAAATAATATCTATCACTAATCACACACATACATAGCTAATTCTAATCTTAATATACTGAATAATTATGTGGAGCTAAGAAAGAATACGGGAGCGCGGTGGCACCGTGGTTAGGCACGAAGCTACTAGCTCCAAGGACATGGGTTCATCTTGTCTATTTAGAAATTTTATGATGAGGGAATTATATAGCTAATTTTTATAGCTAGATGTTTCATTCAGGATATTTATTTTAATTATGATGTATTTTATGACTTTTTATGAATAGAATTTATTTTAATAGCTGACAAATGTCAGTTCCCCCCCTCGAAATTCCTCAAGAACTTAATCTAATGTAATAATGAGAATAAAATAAGATGGTACAGAATACGATAAAAATAAGGATCCAGTAATATCTAAATAAATAATATCTATTACTAACCACACACATACATAGCTAATTCTAATCTTAATATAATGAATAGTTATTTGGAGCTAAGAAAGAATACGGGAGCGTGGTGTCACCGTGGTTAGGCAAGAGGCTAGTAGCTCCAAGGACCTGGGTTCGAATCCGGCTGGTAAGAAAATTGTTTTATGTTACACTGTAGCCGTGAGTCAAACCTGTGTGTTCTGGAGCCCTCCTGGTTCTAGCTTCATAAATTAGGTACCCTAAATTAGTTTAAAATTGGGCGGTCGAGCATGATTATAGCCAAATCTTTGCACAACCGTTGGTGTAGTAACAATACTTCCTTACTAAGGACTCTTCATAGGTTGTAGTGTTACAGATTTTAATTTTTAAGAAAAATTACTGGCAGATATGGTCATTCAGGGAATCAAAATCAATTATAGGGAATCATAGAAGTAAGGAAGTACTTTTTAAAAGTTTTCTTTGTGGTTGATTGATTTATTAGTTCCCTTGGAAAGCGATTGAACAGATATGGTACCATATAGTTTAAGTAGAATATACAATACATTTAAGAAAAACTGCTTTATTATAAATTTATCTAACTCTTTGAGAAGTATTATTAAAAAATTCAGGTTAATTGAGAATTTTAATTATTCGTGGATTTTAATTAATTGAGGATTAATTAATTATAACTTTTTCATTCAAAGATGTTACATATTTGAGAAAATTAAATGTTCCTAACTTATTAAAAAATATTGGAAATAATTAGCATATTTCGATATTACTCGAAAACATAAGTGAATTCTGAGTTTTTCACTCATCCACATTCTCATCTAGGGTGTCATGAGCTGTCAGCAGATTTTAAAATGGTCATGGTGAATATTTAGT
>NW_027109608.1:17671-18035 GCF_000696795.3 Halyomorpha halys
ATGAGAATAAAATAAGATGATACAGAACACGATAAAAATAAGGATCCAGTAATATATAAATAAATAATATCTATTAGTAAGCACACACATACATAGCTAATTCTAATCTTAATATAATGAATAATTATGTGGAGCTAAGAAAGAAGATAGGCACGAGGCTACTAGCTCCAAGGACCTGGGTTCGAATCCGGCTGGTAAGAAAATGTTTTTATGTTACACTGTAGCCGTGAGTCAACCCTGTGGGTTCTGGACCCCTCCTGGGCCTAACCTCATAAATTAGGTACCCTAAATTAGTTAAAAATTGGGCGGTCGAGCATGATTATAGCCAAATCTTTGCACAACCGTTGGTGTAGTAACAATACTT
>NW_027109608.1:18212-18860 GCF_000696795.3 Halyomorpha halys
GGATTTGAAGGTTGAAAGGGTATTAGAACTACGAAACATAAGTGAATTCTGAGTTTTTCACTCATCCACATTCTCATCTACGGTGTCATGAGCTGTCAGCAGATTTTAAAATGGTCATGGTGAATATTTAGTACGGAGGGAAGTTTTTCTCTCATTTATTTGATTTGCATTATATTTTGGACACAATCAAAAACATGGTATTTTTTAAATGAAATAATTTGTATCCAAAGTAAGCATCAAAACACAATAAGTATTGAATTTTGTGACAGTATACTGTGTAGTAAAAGGCTGACAATGATGTTAAGTTAATCTGTAATTTTAAAAATTTAATGGAAAAGTGAAAAAATGTATGGAAAAATATAGATTTGACTGAAATAAGAACCTCGGCAGAATAGGCTGCAAAATTGTTTTACAATTTTTGGATAGGAAGTTTAGATTTATAGCTTAGATTGTCCTTGAGGAATGCCAGGTTGGCCGAAACTTTGTACATTTAAAGAAATAATAAAGAGTGTTGAGACTTAACTTGGATACAAATTACTTTATTTAAACAAGAAATTGAAAAGATTATATACATATTAATTGTACTGTTAATTTCAAAACTAGATACAAGAAATTTGAACTAGTATTATGCTGAAATTTAAAGCACAA
>NW_027109608.1:21337-21721 GCF_000696795.3 Halyomorpha halys
ATACCACTATTATTGGTTATTCTATGGTAATTTCAATTACCATAATACCGGTTGGGAGGCCACATGCGCTCCTTTTATTTTTATGGTTTTTATATGAATAAAATGTTTTTTTTAATGAATAAAAAGAAAAATATTCTTTTAAGAAAAACAGGTATTTTTTGTCTGATAATCACGTTCCCTTCCGACAGCACTATGAAAAAGATTTAATTTACTTGCCGTAATGTAATTTTGCTGTGTTATAGAGGAGTTGTGAACTCTAACACTACTTCATCTAATAAATTAGGCTATGGAGATTGCAGCATAGCGGTAACTGAAGATTTTAAATAAGTGACCTACACTACTTATCCTTTCAACAACTAATATAATTAATAATTTTATATCTCA
>NW_027109608.1:21771-22085 GCF_000696795.3 Halyomorpha halys
ATTCGAATAAAAATAAGACTAAGCAATCCGAATATATTTTTACTCCAATATCTAAAATATTATTTCAATCGAATGGAAAATCATTCGAATAAAAATTATTCGAATAACAATTAGGAAAAAGATTTAATTTACTTGCCGTAATGTAATTTTGCTGTGTTATAGAGGAGTTGTGAACTCTAACACTATTTCATCTAATAAATTAGGCTATGGAGATTGCATCATAGCGGTAACTGAAGATTTTAAATAAGTGACCTACACTACTTATCCTTTCAACAACTAATATAATTAATAATTTTATATCTCACTTATTTATT
>NW_027109609.1:0-5100 GCF_000696795.3 Halyomorpha halys
GATCTTTCGAATAAAAAAAAATTTTTGATTACAATTTAATTTTTTGTGTTATTTTTTACAATTTCAAGTTCTATCGGGCTTAAAAAAACACCCTATATAAAATACAAAAAAACGTAGTCTTTCATAAAATGCTTCAAAAATAACTTTCTCATTTATAATAACTCACAATCAGCCAGTGTTAGTTTGGATGAATTGTAAATTAAATTAATATATTATATTTAATATCCGAACAAAATAGTTTAACGATTTTATATCTTAATTTTATTAACCGACTGCCCTACAGTTTCATTTAGTAATGTTACTCTTACCCCTGTCGAACAGATCCGCTACCTTGGACTACATTTGGACAAACGATTAACCTGGAATCCTCACACCAGACTGAAAAGACAGGAAACTGCACGTCGATTTCGATTATTACAGCACTTACTAGACAAACGGTCTAAACTTCCAACACATTACAAAAGACTGATCTACATGACTGTAATAAGGCCAATCTGGACATACGGAGTTGAGCTTGGGGCTCCACTAAACCTTCGAATTCCTCTCGTATTCAATCCTTACAATCCAAAATCCTTCGTAAAATCCTCAATGCTCCTTACTTTGTCACAAATAAACTCATACATAAAGACCTTAATGTTCCCTATGTAACCGATCTGGCCCGAAACAGATATCACTCCTTCCATTATAAACTCTCAAACCCCCTAGTTTCTAATCTTGCATCCTCTTCCATTCCTGACAATCCTCCGAGGCGCCTGAAAAGAAGATGGCCACGAGATCAGCTAATGTAAAATGTCATTAGAGTGCTACCAATGGGTAGTTTCTCTACATTGCCTGTAACACTCCAATTTAACTTAGATCAGATTTACTAAATGTATTATAATGTACAGTTGTAAACAGCAATAAATAAATATTAAAAAAAAAATTTATTAAAAGAAAACATCTTGTTCCCTTGGCCTTTATGCTGAAAAATAAGATTTACTTCCCTATTGTTAAAAAATTGGTTGTCAGGATTTCCTTTTTTTTCCTTCAGACCTTGGCGTGGAATAATGCGGCGAACGTTTCCCCTGTTGGTGTATTTGTATTCAGGAGGCTGATTGTACCACAAATAAACCCGGAAAGAAATGGAGTAATTTTTCACTGTGTAGCAGGTGGGACGGCAAATTTTAAGATCCCGTTGGAAAAAAAACATTGCCTTAATGGTACTTAATATGTAAAATAAATACACAGATGAAGTTTACTGCTAAAATTTATTTGCTAGCTATTTATTTCTATTTGAAATACGCAACGACCCTTTTACCACCGGCCTAAATTGGCTAGGTATTTCTATTGGATTTAATTATTCACTCTAAAAGCTCTTATATTGAAATAAAAATTAATTCCTGAAAGACAGCTTGTATCGCTCTATCAGTTTCAACCACTGAACTCAGATAATAAATCCAAGTCTTAAAAGAGAAGATCGATCGCTGGCAGGGTGCGTTGCGAAGTATATTAATGCTGAAGTAATAAATGCTATTTTATATTACTTTTGTTAGATCCTTTATTGCAGAATTTATTTTTTTATTAATTATTACTGAATTTTTAATTCAATCCAGAGCAGAAAGAATGGCCTAGTCTAAATTAATTTCTAATAGTTAATAACTCAGCTTAATTGGATTGATGTTGCACCGAGTTTTATATAGCTGTAATACTGCAAAGCACGTAGTGTTACTAACAAAAAGTATAAAAGCTAAATATAACTTTTGTATTTATTCATCTACCGTAACCTTTTCAAACGGTGGCCTCAAATCCTTTGAAAAAAAATTCTATAATTTGGGTTTTGAATACGGTTCAGTATCTCCAAACTTCCTAATTTTTTTTTTTATCCTTTATTATTTTCCTAAGTCTTCTAAAAGAGAAAAAAGGCAGGTAAAAAAAATAAACAAAAACTGTTCCCTGAGAATTTTAATTAATTGTTAACACATGGAAAGCATATTGAATTAGTCGGTATTAATAATGAAATAGTTATATTATTGAACCATGCGATATATTTTCTTTATATTATAATACCTCTGTACGCTTCAAAAACATAAATTTAACTTTTTTTTTATTAAAAGTAAAATAAATCTTTATTTAATAAATAATAAATTAAAATTTCAAGCAGGATTTAAAGGAGACTTAATATTTTATAAAATTTGTTTCCACTTCAGTATCAATGTAAGGTAAAAGTTTAGTTAATTTAATAAAATCATTTTAGGCATCGTTTGGTCTCAGCGTAATTTAAGGAAAAAGATTAGAACGCAACACAACAATTTTATCATTGTTAACATATTTGATAATTTTAACATCTTTTTTTCCTTTATTTATTTTGTAGTTTTTAGATGAGGAAGTTTGGTTGCTAATAAATTTATCACTGAAAAATAAAACAACATTAATTAAAGAGTATATGACACAGTTTTGTTAAATTATACTTGTTTCTATCGAATATCTCGGTTTTATATTTGTATTTTGACTTATTGTTTACTTTAATTCTTGATTGGCTGATTGGAAAGAACTTAAAAAGAGATGCATCTGTAATTAAGTTCATTAAGCACACTCTATTATCCCCAGATAAACAATCGAGGTGGGAAATATAGTAGTAGTGATCGATCTGAGACAGGGGACAGCCAAATGATGGACCATTAAATCTTGTTCCAGAGATTAATAGCCATTCCAAGTTTGGGCGTCAAATTGTTGACACTTTCGCCGATGGTGATCTACGCTCTTACATTATATACACCTAGTTCTCCCTAAAGTATTGAATCGACCAAAATTATGAGGAGTTACAAAAATATACTTTTAAGAAAGGTCCATTTTATGATACCTATGTATTAATCTTTTCATATATATTTGGTTGGCTCAACAAACCTTTTAGATGGCCGCCCAAACCAGCGTTTCCACACTTGCCCATTTTGATCTACTGCTTTCCAGTTTTCTGCAAACAGCTCTTTCGCATCTGTGTTGATTTTTCCTATCCATCTGATTTTTGCCCTCAAGCCTTCTATACTATTCTCATTTGTGAGGTGGTCAAATTATCATCATCATAAGCGGTATAACATTAGTTTTTGTGTTTTATCATCACTTCCGTATGAACAGAATGAATATTATACAATAACAATAATACAAATTTTAAGTATATAAAGTCAATATTATTTCAATTCATAAATAAAAAAAAAAAAGTGTTTATCACAATATAAACCTACTTCTCCTACTGCTAGTCAGTAACTTTAAAGCATAGATGTAGGATAAAACCCTCAAATATAAAATTTCTCAGGAAAATCAAAATGGATCGCAACCTCGGTACCAAAACCCGCACAAAATACCATTGAACATAAACGTTAATACGGTTCGAGAATGGAATTCGATCAGTCCACCAGATTCGAGGCTGTTTGAAAGGAGAAGGTAAAAATAAAAACACATCCACACACCTGAGAGGAAGGAGTAGGGAAATGTTTTACCAAGAGAGGTCTGGAAAAAAATAAATGAAGTACGAGTATTCCGAGAAAGTACCGGGCGATACGGAACATTTTGATAAAAATAAAGTGAGGATCATTTTTCTTAAGTAATTTTCAGAAGTGGAATTTATTAGCTATTAGCTGCTTACTGTCACTACCGCAGGCAGAAGCTTTATGTCCATGGAAATGGTCTGTTAAATTTAAACGGTATCGTTTAACCTGGCTCCATTAGAGATAAAGGAATAACGGTCATAACTTTGCGAATACTGGGCTGTATTTTCATTTCGTGTTTTAACTTCTCTTCTCGACTATTTATACATATCTGCCTAGATTAGAATATTTACAGCATGTTTTATTCTTTTGTTATTACTCTTAACAATTGGATAATAAATGAACTTTTATTTCTTTAGCTCAAGTCCTAAAAAAAATGTAAAATATTATGCAAATTAGACACGACCTCTGTTTTGCTAAATTCATTTCCTCTAACACTAAAGTAGTTAGAATAGTATGAGGTAAAAAAAGTTCAAGATATTGGGAGAAGTCAACTTTAATAATATGGTGTTTTCTATCATTCCAGTTCAATTCTAAAGGCGCTCTGAGACTGGTGCATTGGTAATGCAAATACTCCTCTTTCCGAGAACTATCCAATTTAAGTCTTAAAATTAATTCAATAATATATTATAATATATTTATTTATATTTCACTTAAATTTTTTTTTCCCGATGAATGATTTTTGTTGTATAAAATTTTAATTTATGTCCTATTTGTCTAAAATGTGTGTCGGTTATATGTAGAGTTACATTTTTTTTTTCATTTTTTTAACAGCTGAGTTTTCAACCTTTGAATTTTAAGTTGGTAATTTTTTTTTAGATATTAGTGCTACTTAATTACGAATTTAATTTGTAAGTTTCATAGCATATTGTAGTATTTATTTGAATTGTCAATTTAGATTATGAATCAATAACATTTATAATATTTAAGAATTAGAAAAGAAATTTGTTCTCTAACAAAAAGTTTTTGTTGATTCAAAACCTTCCTGAAAGCATATTTAAGGAAGATCTATATTTTTTTTTCTCGATATTATACGATGCTCAATGAAGATTAATATGCTACGGCAAAAAGTATTGCTTATAAAGGCAAATTAACGCTAAATATATTTCATACCAATTTCTTCAAATGATGAATGGAAGAACTTCTGAATGAGAAAATTCCTTGCTCATTCACCTCTCAAGAATCTAGGTTGGGGAATCCAGCCTCAAGGAGGATGTTACCCAATCCCAAAGAGAGTGAGCTAGGTGGGGTATAGTTCTTCGTCCGGTGTCATTGCTACCGGATTTTTACTCCACCTATTACTCACCTGGGAATGTGATATAGAAAATAGCTTTCTAACATTTTGCGTAATCAAATCACTTTGATGATACGTTTTTACACTTTTATAGTCACCTGAGTCATATCTCAGATTATACTGTTTATAATTATATGTTGATAAGTAAACAATCAATGGACTGAATAATCGCTATAATATTTATAATCTGATTATAAAATAAATTATTAACTTTTCTAAGATAAAAGTTGAATTTCCGCTCCCTCACTACCGCAGGGAAGCAAGCTTTGCATTAATACAGGAATA
>NW_027109610.1:0-1143 GCF_000696795.3 Halyomorpha halys
TACAGATAAAATTACATATTCCAAAATAGAATAGCATTTTGTTTAAGATTTAAATAACTAACATTACCTTAATTAACATACCTACATTACCTTAATTAACATATTAGTATCTTATTATCTTACTATGCCCAAAATATGTTTAGTTGTTTTTGTATATTTTTAGCCCTTATGAAGGTCTACAAAGTGGGGCAAAACATAGGTAAATAGTTTTTAACTATTTTTATTCTTTTTTTAATCGCACCTCTGACTATCTTCTTCATAATTTGAAATTATTTATTTATATTATTTCTCATGTTTTAACTCTGATAATTTTGTAGATAATGCCCCAATGCTCAACTCCTTATGTCCAGATAGCCCTTATAATAGTCATGTAGATCAGGCTTTTGTAATGAGTTGGAAGTTTAGACCGTTTTTCTAGTAAGTGCTGTAATAGTCGGAATCGACGAGTAGTCTCCTGTCTTTTCAGTCTTCTATGAGGATTCCATGTCAGTCGTTTGTCCAAATGTAGTCCTAAGTAACGGATTTGTACGACAGGAATAAGTGGAGTATTATTATAGGATACTGTAGGACAAGTTTTGAAATGGTAAGAAGGAAGATTACAAGATTTACAGAATTGCTTAAAGTAAAATAATAATCTATATCTAACACAGTAAGCAATTTTGTAATCTCCCTCCTTACTATTTCTACAGACCCGGCTTCCTATAAAGTTTCTTTGTATACAAAATTCCAAACAGTTGCAACAGTTCTTGTTTTTGTTCAGTGATTTATAACTTAGCAATAGAGCTCTTTCAAACAGACGAGGGCGAAGAACGGTTTCATAAATTAATAGTTTCAGTTTCAGACTGAGATCTGGTGTGGTTAGCAGGTGGCGGTAGAACTTCGTAGGACTTCAACCTAGGTTTTAATAATTTACTACTTCAGCAAGCGATAAATCTGCTCTCAAATGTTAGTCACGTTTTAAACCAGGACTATACTATGAGCTGATTTGGCGACCAATCAATGATTTAAAATTACCTTTTTCTGTTTTTTTGTTATGCTACAGACAAAAAAAATCTTTCACCATCCTACACACGTAGTGAAATTTGATGTGTGTTGGTGGGTTGGTGTTATCGCTATTTTTGCAATTTCCGAAATATATATATA
>NW_027109611.1:0-554 GCF_000696795.3 Halyomorpha halys
AGAACCACTAGAAATTCATTTCTATGTAAGTGAAACTAATTTTACAGATACTTACAGGAAAAGGTACTTAGAATTCTATAATATCTCTGCCTGTAAATATTCTAGAATTTAGTTAAACTTTATTATATCCTGAAATAAAATTTAATTAAGGTATCACTAAAAACGATTTAAAATATGTGAACATTTATATAAAAATGGACAAAGTAAAATCATGAACAATGAAAAATTTAAGTTCATTTTTATATTAATTTTCACATATTTTAAATCAGTTTTATCCTTAGCTTAGTTTAATTTGATTTCATGCCATCTATTATCTTCATTTGTTAAATTATTATAGTTGTTTGTACCTTTTTTAGCCCTGATGGAATACTACAAAAGTGTGGTGATACGTTGGCTCTAAATAAATAGTATAGTTACTATTTTTTAAATTTATTTATTGATATTTACAACTTTATTTAGATAAAAATGGTTCCAGTAAGTTTGTGAGTTGTAAGACCATAATGATTTGATTCAGGCATGTAGAGAAACTACCCATTGGTAGCACTCTAATAACA
>NW_027109611.1:6849-7811 GCF_000696795.3 Halyomorpha halys
AAAATCTACTTCGCTACGATCCACAGAGATTTCCTTTTTTGTACGGAAGCGCTGTTTCTTGAACACTTTTATCTTTTTTCTTCAGCCAGATTTTTCTTAAATTAAGGATACCCATTTTATGAGGCTAAGTAGAGTCCGAAAAGCTCCACGAATCTACAGAGTTGACTCACACTAAAGTATCAGAATCTACCACATCCTTATTCGATCCTTGTTCCTTAGAATTAGTAGCACAGTGCTTTACTCACTTTAATCCTGCTCCTCTGACGAATGCTGATAGCAGATGAAATTCTAGAACGCACTGTTTTTATTCGATGCGTCCGGAAGGAGTTAAATGTTAAAAAGCGCTCACGAAATTTTGACAATTTTCTTTAAAAAATCAGCAAATTTTAGAGATAAAAATCGTTTCATAATGCAAATTACTGCAAGAACTGAGCCTCATAATGGAATTATTTATTTATTGAGACGTCTTTAACGTCATATATTGGCAGGCATTTAGTCTTTGTCTTAAAAACTCAAATTATGGCGTCTTTATCATTATTTAATTATATCATTATATCACATTACAATTGAGGGAAATTGAACTCTTTTTTTTTAGATTTTTCGCATATTTTCACGCAAATCGCAAAAATTCGTAAAATATCGTTAGCGACTTTTGGTAACTTACCCCTTTAGAACACGATTTTAAAATAGTGCCACCTTAAATTTTTGCTAGCAAACCAAAACAAAATCACCACATTCTACTGGAAATTTTAGAGTCACTGGAAGAACTAGATAAGGCTAGAGAATCAAAAAAGAATTTCGATTTGACCATAACATTGTCAAAGTGAAGGTCAAATCGAAATTCCCAAAATTTTAGTGGTAAGTGGAATCGATTTTCGAATCATCGTAATTGTTATTTAGGCAAAAAGTTGAAGAAAATAATTCCTTACTAGACTTCACTGCAGAAATGAGCTCATTTACTT
>NW_027109612.1:0-1076 GCF_000696795.3 Halyomorpha halys
TAATTACTGCATGTATTGCATGTATTTTAAATAATAAACTGGTAAGAAAGTGTCCACAAGAAGTACGGTATAGTCCTAGTGACAGTTTAAGGCAGAAAAAAAACCCAGCCTAAACGCACGTGACAGTTTATGTAGAATTAAGTAGTGGCAGTGGAGCTACTGTCAAGTTTACTTCCAGATGTCACGTCTTGACAGGGAGCTAACATGCATTGTTCACTTTATTATATTTGTTGGCGATTGTGCGGGGGAACATTATTTTCATACATTGCTGTGCTTTGATTTTTCCTGTGCTTTCAATGTTTTCAGTCGTATCAAAAGCAATACTGATTGTAGTACTGTTGGAGTATTTTTAGTAGTACTCTAAGGAAGCATCCTGGAGGAATGAGAAGGCATTTTTATTGACTATAACAAAGAATTGCTAGAATTACTAAAAGAATGCATTTCTTTGAATAAAATCACCTTCGGTTTATAATAATTTTTTTGTGAAACATCATATTTTACTTCGTATAAATTAAACGTTACAAATTATTTTTTTTGTACATTTTTGCCGTATCATACATTGATTATTGTTTTTCAATAGAAAAGTATAGCTAATTGGTCATAACCTATAAATTGTATGCGATTTGTTTAGTGAATAACAATAGTATATTTTTTCAAGTTTCCCGATGAGCTCCGAGAAGACAAAAGATCGGTTTTATTAAAAGTTTGGGTGGCTCTAAAACTACATTTAGTTGGAATAGAACTTAAAATGTGGACTATCACATCTGTATCATCAACCACACAATAATATGATATGAGGAGAAGATGGTTGGGGTGCGGTCAATGAAAAACACAAATAAGTACGATTAACTTATTTAATAAGATAATCGTACTTATTTGTGTTTTTCATTGACCGCACCCCCAACCATCTTCTCCTCATTCATCATCCACGGTCAACTATCTCTCATAATTAATTAATAATATGATATGATGATAAAGCAAATCATAAGTTGCATCAAAATCTGAGATCTTGGGGTACATTGCTAGTAATTTCTGGTTGATTTGATAAGGAATGACCATGAAGTTAGGAATAGTAT
>NW_027109612.1:5101-5506 GCF_000696795.3 Halyomorpha halys
TATTTTTTAATATATCACTTTTTATAATTATTACTTTTATTTTAATGTATTTATTTTCTTGTTTACGTGTATTTTTATTCTTTTAGCCGTGTAAATATTTGTCCTGTTGTGTCTTTAAAATCTAATTAGATATTATATATATATGCGAGACTATGATAGATTTCATGTATATATTTTATTACTTTATTTAAATTTTTTATAATTTATCTTACTGTTAAATTTTGTCTTATATTTGTTAAAGGGAAAAAATGAAAAAAATTACTATTTATATTGTTTACGATATCATATTAGGGTGTTTGAAATAAAATGTATGAAAATAAAATAAATTAAAAGTTTGATAATAAATAAATTTGATCTTGGGATATGTTCTTGGGATTGGACACATAAATGATAAGTGTTCCGGAT
>NW_027109613.1:0-1788 GCF_000696795.3 Halyomorpha halys
CTATTGCCCACAACTGTGTGGCAGATTGTAATATATATCAATAAATAAATCTATCATTAAAAAAAAAAAATCCTTAGGCACTTTTTGTTGTACTAAAAAGTTATTTTTCCTTAGATTCTTAATTTCAGGGGCTCATGAAATAGTTATTATTGGGGCCCAGGATAGATTTATTTTTGAGGCCTGAGATGAATATAATTTCTGGGCCTTGGGCGGATTCGTTTTTGGGGCCCCGAGTAAATTCGTTTTTAGGGCCTGGAGTGGATTATTTGAACTTTATAACAAAGAAGAACACTGGGGTAGAGTTATTTTTGAGGCCTGGGAAAGAAATTACTTTTGGAGCATTGGGCGACTTTGTTTTAGGAATCCGGGGCGGATTCATTTTTGGGGTTCGGAGCGATTTATTTTTTGGGCTCAGGAATGATAGGATTTCAAGTTTTTCGGCAAATCTATAAAAACAATGTTTTCACGCCTTTACGTACACTCATTACGTTTGGTAAGGTTGATATGTTGCGATAGTTCCCTTTCAATGCATATTCATACTTAAGAGTTAAACATGGTAGTTAATGTGACTATTATTTCACTGTCATTACTTGTACTACTTATACAGAGCGCGACATTACTGTCGTGAATGTTGTTAAAACTTTAAATAAAACTGAAGGAAATAAATTAGTGAGAAGAATTTTGAGTTTATTAAGGTTATGTAAACATCCGACTACTACCTTAACTTTCAATATTTACAGCTTTATTTCGGAAACCATGGGAATTAAACAGCTCTGTTAGTGATCATATTTTAGCAAATTTACAATACTTTAAATTGTTTTTATTATTAGGTTTCATGGTGTTGTTGGTAGTTTTAAAGATATAGAGCTCCGAATGAAAAATTAATTATGTTTAACGTTTTGAAACAGCGGCCATTTTTTATTTCCCCTACCTATATTTGGCAGACTCATCAATTTTGACGAGTAATTATAAGTAGTATTTATTAACGTAATAAAAAATTGTGGTGATATAACTGACTTGTACTAGTAGCATAAAGAAACACTGGTCAGAAATCTGAGGTGGCTCTGGAACTCATAGATTCGTTGATGACTTGATGAACATCAAAGATTTTACCCGGTAAAAAGTATTGTATCTGTATTTTATTATAGTTGTATTGTATTTTATTTTACTTACAATACATTAGTATTGTACTTACTTACGGTGGGAAGGATTCAAAATGTATGAAAAATTCATTGTTGAGTCCTTTCAATTAAAAAAAAAAATTTACGTTATTTAGTTGCAGAAAATGGCTCCGTTTATACCTAGACTATACAAACGATGTATACAGTGGAGTAAATTTCCTAAAATATGAGCTCTAACAGAGCTCTTTACGTTCAATAGTTCTCGAGATAGATTTTTCAAAAAGAAACATTCTTTTTTTTTTTTCTCTAAATAATCAATATATAGGCATAATAAACATTTTGTGAACTTATTTTGGGAAATATCATCAAAACTACTAACCGTAAGAAAATATTTAAATTTGTAACTATTTTATCAATATTTCCTATTGTAATCGTTAGGGAATATGAGCATCAATATTCTGATATTATTTTAGCAAAATATCGATATTATGTTTAAAAAGACTAGAAAATTAAATAGAGATTTTAAAATAGGAATATTGATATTTTATTTTGATAATTACATATATATTTCAATAATTTCTATTGTTGATATTTTGTTTAAAAAGACTAGAAAATTTTATGGAGATTTTAAAATAGCAATATCGATTTTTTATTTTGTTAATTACAT
>NW_027109614.1:0-1780 GCF_000696795.3 Halyomorpha halys
TATCACGTAAGATAATAATTGAGTTTCTGTAAATTTATAATTAATTTTTATTAATATTAAAAATAAAAACTGAACCAACGAGTAAACGTCCGAGGGGTAGACCGAAACGTAGATGGGAGGATTGTGTTAAAACTGATTTGGTGGAATTGGGTTTGGAGGGGCATCGTTGAGAGCGTTTGGTGGTGTTGGCATCGAACCTTCGGGTTCGTTAAGCCTTCATTATTATTATTATTAAAAATTAAAAAAATCCTATTTACCTTACTCAAATACCGTATACATTTGATTAATAGACTAATAAAGGGTAGAATCAGCGAAAATTAAAAGAGTGGCCGACAAAGTATCAGTGTATATCTCAGAATATATCTCTTTACTCACAACATAATCTGTTTCTATGATATATATTCAAAACTATATCAAGATATATTTCACGATTACAACAAGCATTCATAATGTAGTATCAAAAGACGTCTTTGCAAAGGAATGGACAATAAATTTCATTCTCATAATAACCTCTTTGATATTTTTAAAAGTTATGTTGTAGACGTACAATTAAAACCGTCCGACTCCAATTTCGTTTAATTTGAGTTTTTATGATGAAAAAATTTCATTATTACCGAACTTTAACAGGGGAAAAAATGTTAATTTGATACTTTATAGTGAAGAGGCAATTTAATTAAGTGAACCTCCAGTCCAACTTACATTCTTTTCGAACAGGAAAATATTTTCAGGTAACTTGGTCTATTTTAAGTCATTCACTAACTGAACTTTGATGAAAAGTATAACGGTGCAAGTTGATTTGATCATTTTTTTAAAATAAATTTAAAACATTAACTTGAAGTTTAAGTTTTAAGTGTATACACAAAATATTATTTTTAAGTGATTTTAATAACAAAACAAATATTTTTAATTAAACCAACAAATTGCCAACATATATTCCTGCGATCAGTGAGTAGGTGGAAGTTAAACGGTATGCTATCACGCTGGTTTCTGTTAACTCGAGTTATCCTTAAAAGTAATTTAGTTTCAATAGATACTTTATTGCAACTTCTTTAGTAATAGTATTCATATAATGAATGATATAGTGCTTTCAAGCGGAATGTATGCGATTTAGATATGTTTAAATAATTATCAAACATAATACAACGGCCCAATTTCAAACAAACTAATAATAATATCATATACAAATTGGGAAATTCAAAATCTTTAGTTTAACATTTTAAAGTGTGTTGAATGAAGAAATATTTCCTTCTTTTAGGATGCTACAACGATGTAAAATTTAAAATGATTGAAAGTCTGTTAATAGGTCTGCTAAATGGAGAATAGCATCACGCAACTTACCATCTGAGCTTCACACCATTTTGTCTGTTGTCGTTTCGATAGGTTAGTTGCTTATAGTTCGTGTTTGGGTTCTGTTTTTTTTTGTTTTTTAGACGTTTTTAACTCAAATAAAGTAAAATGATAAAAAGAATAAAGTAATGAAAAACAAAATCTAGAAAATGAAATAAGAAACACCTGAGGTGAAAGAAAGATAATGTGACGAAGCTGTTGCAGATTTTATTATTTCGTTAAGATTACAAGGTTACAATACATGTTGTCCAGAAAAACCGCTAGGAACTGCTCTGCATTTAACATTTAACATATACTTTAAATTAGGTTGTTCACAACCCTATACTTATAACATTTATCATGATAAAACTTTTGACATTTAATACAATAATATGACAATAAATAACACCATGAATAGCTCTATAGTAAGTCTTGTTAATGCAATTTCACTGAC
>NW_027109615.1:0-511 GCF_000696795.3 Halyomorpha halys
ACACAAGGTGAATACGGTATCTCGTTTCTCTTTAACTTTTTATCTAAGAGGTTTAAATCTAAAACAAATAATTAGAACCTAACAATGCCACCATGCTTGCAATCAATAAACAAAATAAAAATATAGAAGATCTCGACAAAGTTTTTTTTTTAAATAAAAGTCGAGGCCTCATGTCGAATTCGAACCGGCCCCGCAGTAGTCACGAAGCAGTCGCCGAACTCCCTCAGCTACAAAAATCTTACTAATTAGCTAATTAATTTAATAATGTGACGATTTAGGTTTTTTTTTTTTGCATATTACTCCTAAACTCCTATCTCCATAACGAAAAAGTTATAATATTGGAAATTCAACAACAGAAATTCTGCGTCAAATAATTGCCATAACTTATTAATTTGGTCAAGTAATATGTCGTGAATCGTGAAAAAAAATTGTTTTTCTTCAAATTTTCCTAAATTGAGTTAAAGTATTATAAATGAATCAAAACTTACCACAGAAAAGAATGGCGGTCCTA
>NW_027109615.1:3101-3890 GCF_000696795.3 Halyomorpha halys
TAAAACAAATAATTGGAACCTAACAATGCTACCATGCTTGCAATCAATAAACAAAATAAAAATATAGAAGATCTCGACAAAGTTTTTTTTTTTTTCTATTGTGCGTTTTATTGAATTATTTGGTTTGTAAAAAACAACCAATTGCATCAGGAATTACACTAATAGAGACAATTGGGGATTACATAAAAAAAAGTTCATGAAGTTCCTTTCCCAGTTACCTACAGTTAAAGGAGCAGTGACCCACAACATGGGAAGCCCAACCGCAACTCGAAGACTGAAGCCCAGGCTGCTATAGGACATCATGTTATAAATTCTACATTTATCAGTTCTGTTATTATCACTCTAAAATTTTATTTTATCTTAATTTATTTTTATTTTATCTTTATCTTTTTCTTAAATTCACTTTCTTTTTTTTTCCATTTGAAGTCAATTATTTATTTTTTTAAAATTCATAAATGTCATTGTTTTTGTTATTACTTTACTTTTATAATCTTTTATTAAGAATTATTATCTTAATCTATTTATTTTACCTTATTTTTTTGTTTTATTTATAACATTGAATATAGCTAGGGGTGTCTTTTGTATGAGACTATATCACGCCATAATAAATTGTTAAAAAAAAAAAAAATGTACCTCTTACATTAACCACATTAACCATGTAAGGCCCGCCATGCCGAACTGGTATTAAATAAATAAATTTTTTAAAAATTGTTTTTGAAATCTGTTAATAAATTTCTTTCTACTTATAGTATATCTTCTGTACCAGCTCTATCCCCCTGGAACAGTACA
>NW_027109616.1:0-330 GCF_000696795.3 Halyomorpha halys
AGAGTTAGTTCTCGAGATACAGCCTTTTAAAAAGCAAAATTTCTTAAGAATCTACTGAAAGATTAGTAGTTAGTTAATTCATTTTGAGAAATATAGATCTCATGAACTATGTGACGCACAGATATCTATTATCACTCAAATTAAAGCTAGAATAATGGACTATAAAGAAGTTTATAACCTTTACCTTCTCAGCAATAGTAGTTTTCATGATATTTGCTAAAATAAATTGGTTATAGTTGTTCGGACAATAAGTATGATTTATGAAAAACTTCATCTTAGAAAATAATTGACCAGATGTCTGCCAGCGCTCAAATTAAAGCTAGTTAAATT
>NW_027109616.1:2997-3276 GCF_000696795.3 Halyomorpha halys
GTGTCGTCCAACTTTGCAGGGGTTCATCAGAGCTAAAAAATAAACTAAAAACTAAAATGAAATACTAAGTAATATAGAATAAAAGTAACCTAAGGTAAATGATAAGTAATCGCCGGACCCGCCCCGCTAAAACCCCCGGGGTGCGATGGTCCTAGATCACTTTTGAAATATTCGTTTAAAACAGGAATTTTAAGATAGCTAAATCGAGAAATATTAAAAAAGTGCCTGCAATTGAAAAACGGCGTGAAATATGATTAAAATATGTGAAAATGTAACGTC
>NW_027109616.1:3326-3772 GCF_000696795.3 Halyomorpha halys
TTTTATTATTATTTTTTTTATATATATAAAAATGTAGAAAGTCATTTTTTTTCTGAAAATATGTGTTCTTCAATGTCCACAAATATATATAAACCAAAAACATAATTTTATTACAATTTAATTGGTTCTAAAGTTGTACTTTATAATATCACGATTCCAGCGTGTACGTTTTCACGCAGAAGTAGCGTCGAGTTATTCGAGTTATATGAATAGGACGACATCTAGAAAAAGTCGAGAATAATTCTCATATTAAAAATTTAAAAAATGTCTTTTTAGAAACTTGCTATCTTTTCGGAAGCGGCTGGGATGGTAGATCGCATTGAAAGGAGTATATAATTTGAAAAGTAGAGAGAGGATAGATGGTTCACTAGCTCCATATTTCTTCCTCTCGTACTTTGCCCTTCCAGTTCTTTATCCCAATATTTAATCTCCCTCCTTCCCAGGAG
>NW_027109617.1:0-3115 GCF_000696795.3 Halyomorpha halys
TTTTTCTATTTTCATAACCTTCTCATCCACCATAACTTTATCAAAGCTTCTAGTCATGTTTATAGCATTACATTACATATGGTCAATGAAACTTTTCAATAGCATATGATAATTCAGGAAGTGAAAATAATGCAAACAATTTCCCTACACCGATCCTTCTTAAATTAAACTTGCAAAAAACAAATTTCTAATGAATATTTGTGAAAGGGTTATCATGCTATATCAATTATAATCTTTCAATGACAAATTAAAAATCTTTTTGACTTGTAAATTACCTATAATTGCAGTTGTCGAGGATGAGGTTATTGAAGCTCGAAACGTCCTATCCGTTAAAAATTAAAGAAGTAAACAAGGGTTTTAAATTTCTTATTTCTTTCTTTCTTTTTTTTTTTTTTTTTTTCTGGTCCTTCTAAAACAGAAAACAAAACATGGAGTAAATTGCATTACGTATTCGTTACATAAGTCAGATGGGATACAACCTTTTTCTACCGATGGTACTTGAAGCTATAGAGTGAGATATTTATCTAGAATCCATTTTTTTTCCCGATCCCTCTAAAACAGAAAGAAAAAGTGAATTAATAAGTGCATTACTGTAAAAAAGAAAAGTAATTCGTGTTGGGTCTTACCTTTTACTACCTTTGGTATTTTAAGGTTACCTGTTATGTTTATTTGTTATTTATGAGTTATCCATTCTAAAAAGGTGCTATTTTAAATCCGGAGGTGAGGGGCCCTAGAATCCATTCAGTGAGAAATCTACTAAAATATTTGGAGTTGAGGGGCCTCCGCGTAATGTTTGAACAAGAAATTTGTTCTTAAAAGATTATATTCAATTAATGTAGTTTTTGTGACTAACTTTGCTTCATATAACTTCCTACTCTCAATTCTACAGGCAGTACATCGCAACGTCACACCAATCGTCATAGCCTGTGTTCATTGAGAGTCCTGCGGTGTGAATCACGAAGGAGAAATCAGTTTTTATGAATATATGCACAACAAGTCACCAATGATAATGATAATGGCGTAGAGGATGTCATTGGATTCCTTCCGACCACTTCGTAGAATAGTGAATAGTGAAATCGTTTGATTTTTTTGGTATCAAAATAAACCTATTTTTGTCCCTCTTTTAATTACATGTCATTTATGATTATAATGCCACTATGCCTATTTTTTCTAACGTAAAAGTAACAATAAAATTATTTGTTGTAGTATTGAAAAATTCAAATTATTCTTATAATTTCAGATTACTGTAATATGCCAATTAAAAGTTCAAGACTAATATAAAATATTTTTGAATATATGATGGTCGATTTTGTGCTGCGAAATATGTTTTGTCCATTTTTAGCTTTACAAAATGTTTACGAAACTACTTTAATTAAATAAATAATACCCAAGATTTACTTTGAGTCAGAAATAATATTCGTTATTAAATTCGTACATGATGTTAACACCTAAATTCGCCAACTCACATTTAACCCATGAGTTTAAGATTCGTCATGGCTGGTTTGAAGTCTAGGAACGAATAGAAAATCACGATTTCCAGTAATCTGCGTAACTAATCGTGTTTATAAACTTTTTTTATAAATATAATAATAAAGCTTCATTTACAACCTTCTAATTATAAATTATTATTTTACATGATTACAGACGTCCATCCTTGGAGTCAAACAATATTGGGATACATATAGATGAAATTTTATTTAATTTATAAATATTCTAAAATCTTAAATGATTACAGTAGGAAAAATCTAAGCAAGAAATTTACAATACATAAAAAAAACATATATAAATAAATAAAAACGGCTGTATTTATTCTTTAATTCTTTCACTTTATTTTCTTACTTATATAATAAAATTTCTTTGTCCTTTACATTTTCTAATATTTTGTAGTACAATAATAGGAATTCTTGTTATTCCATTTTTGTAGTTAATTGGAAAGGAAATTTATGGTGTTGAAATCTCATTTACTTCAAAACTTTGAAATAATATTTTGTGAAAATGAACTGGCATTAACACAACTTTAAATCAACTAATGGAATTGGTGTATAAATAAAATATTTAAAAGCTGTATGTAAAAATGTTAAATGATTTCATAAACCGGATTTTTGATGAAGTAAGAATTTTAATGATAAGTGAATAATGAATAGAGAAATCAAAAGAAATATATATTTTAGAATTGAATTAATAGATAAAAGTCAAAATAAAACTAGATAGTATTATCCGATTTTGATTATTCTTATTTCATCAAAAAAATTTACAATGACATAGTCAGGTCTGAAGGTAGGAAGTATGATAATATTTAGCCAGTAGAGGTGGTGGTTGAATCGAAATAAAGTGGTATACTGGACGAATACTTATGATGGGTTATTCAGTTTTCCATTTTAGGTTTAAAACAGCGATTTTCAACTGCTTAAAATTACCTGTTACTGAACTAACTTCTTTTTTTGTTTTTGGGCAGCTTTTTGCAGTTTTGAGTTAGCAGTCGTCTTTCCACAGTAATTCTGTTAAATAATATTAATTTGATTAAATATTATTACAATTAAAACTTTTATTACACTTTCATGATTACCGGTTGATGGTAATAGTATTGTGCAATAGTGATAGTCAGTGAGGAGTTCTGAACAAGAATCTATAATAGGAGCGGGTGCTCCTTGGATCGACCTTCTAGAGACTTCCTCATACCTGCAGAGACTGGATCCTCGTTCCTTGGGTCTTACATAGGTAGATTATTGATGATAAATCAGTTATCACCGATGGACTTTCAGAATTTTTGTTTAATAAAAGGACTGTTATAGTAATAATGTGGAAACCTCATAGATTATAATCAAATAATGATTAAATTATAGAAAGGAATAATGATGTATTGTTTTAATGTAATATTACGAGTAAAATAATTAATAAAATCTTTATCAATAATATATTGATGAGTTCATGGAATGGCAAAGTGGCGTGTCTGAAAAAACTTTGAATTATGGTTTCACACTAGCGTATCCAAATGGCGGGCTTAGCTTTTATCATTCAACTAAATGGACCACTATTAAATTTATCTAGAGTAAAAGTATTTCAAATAGCATAAGTAGTATTTAATATTTTTAGATTAACAAACAAAATACTTGCA
>NW_027109618.1:0-293 GCF_000696795.3 Halyomorpha halys
GAAATATATAATAAGAACAAGATGATTATGATTTCATACATTTAAATTTTTAATGTTTAATTTTTAATGTAAGTTGTAGATTTGATGTATACAATATATGATTTAGGCTGTAAGTAACAATATTCCGATTTTATTTTATCGAAATATAGAAATTTTGTTTAAGAAGACTAGAAAATTTCAGACCGGAATATATAAATTCATGTTCCTATCAATATTTTTCATTGTCATTAATATCGATTTTTTGTTTTAAAAAGCTAGAAAATAGAAATAGAAAATTCTATACAATAAAATAT
>NW_027109618.1:2353-3081 GCF_000696795.3 Halyomorpha halys
GTTTCAAGAAGACGAGAAACACGGTTGAGCAGGTCATCAGATTCTCTCAGGAAGTGAAAGATGGTTTCCAAAGAAGACAACATACGCTTGCAGTGTTTATTGACTTCCAAGCTGCTTTCGACTGCGTACGGAGGAAAAAAAGTATTACTAAGTTGAAAGGTAGGGGTATAGGTGGTAATATCCTTTCATGGATTCGATCTTTCCTGGGAAAGAGATTTATTAAGGTCTGCTATGGTAGTTCAGTGTCCAGTTATCGGCAAACCAAACAAGGTGTACCACAGGACTCAGTCCTAAATCCTTATTTATTCAACATAATGATTAATGATCTAGTTGAGAGGACAATGATTAATCACCCTGGGATCCAAGCACTTCTTTTTTCGGATGACCTGGCTATCTGGGAAACAAGTTCTAGTATGAGTGGACTGGAAGAAACTCTAAATAAAGTCATGAACACGACTGGATGAAAGAAAATGGAATGAGAGTTAATCCACGAAAAACTGTGTCTCAAGTGTTTAGCCTTAGTACAAAAAAACATGAGGTTCATTTATACTTTAAAGGCGAAGAACTATTTAGGGATCACACTGGACTCTCAGCTGACCGGGCTAAAACAAAATCTATAAAGCAACTCAGAAAGGACAATCAAAACTGAAGCTGATGAAAAGGCTAACAGGGACTAAATGGGGAGCATCCCAAGATGTACTCAGTACGGCCTACAAATCTTACGTACG
>NW_027109618.1:6636-7597 GCF_000696795.3 Halyomorpha halys
TTGGTCTGATTATTGTAGTGTATACTAATTTTTTGTAGTGAATGGGAAGCTTAGAGCGTTTGTCAAGTAAGTGTTGTAGCAATCGGAATCTACGATCAGTTTCTTGTCGTTTCAGTCTTGTGTGTGGATTCCTAGTAAATCTCTTGTCAAGATGGAGTCCTAAGTATCTAATATGTTCAACAGGCGTTAGTGGTGTATCTTATAGAATATATGATTAAAGTTATATTACATGGAAGTCCATACATATTATCAATATTTCTTTTATTTTCATCTACTTTTGAGGTGCGACGTTTTTTTTTCTTTATTTTTTTTTTTACTAATTGATATTTTGATATTATCGGCTGCTGAATATTGGTATCAAAATATCGGGAATCGGAAACAAAATATCGATATCGATATCCCATCCCTACTTCCACGTTACTGAAGTCCCCATCCTGTTTTTCCGGTAGCCTCCTGCATGGAGCTGACGCGGTGGTCTGGCAGAGTGATATTGCTCAAGGTGAGATCTGCTCTGCCCTCTCTACCAGCTCGCTGGACGAGCTCCTCATCTGATAGATATGGGTCGTACGGCTCTAGTAAGTCAAGAGCGGACATATGCTGTAATACGGTCCAAACTTCAGATTCCGATGGTTCCCGAAGATATCCTACCGTCGGTATGTAGTACCTTGGATGTCTGAATGGACGAACATGTCCTCTTGATCTGGTGATAATGAACAAAAATGTCTGTAATTACTAGATGCTTAGAATATGTATTTCTTTGTTTAATTAATATATAGATAAGAATTATTTATTTTATTATTTTTATAATAACGAAGATAGCATATCAAATTATATGACATATATATATAGATAGATATTAAGAAAATATAAATGGTTGTTATGAACAAGGTTACACTCAGGAATTAGAAATTTATAGTATAAAATTGGATTGTTAATTTCCTAAATGTTGTGAATTTCTAAG
>NW_027109619.1:0-2063 GCF_000696795.3 Halyomorpha halys
GGAGAAGATCTCGAGGCTATCTTCTTTTCAGACGCCTAGGAGGATTATTAGGTAATGAAGGAGAAGCCAGGTTAGAAACAAGTGGATTTGGGTGGTTGAAAAGTTTATTATGGAAGGAACGGTATCTGGTTCTGGCCAAATCGACCACAAATGTTTACATATTTTGTCGATTTCCTTTATATGTCTCTGATTTGCAAGAGGTTACTATTTTCTAGAGTTTATATTTTTATTGGATCTGTCATGATTACTTTTTACTGTCATAAATATGCGCAGTTCAGGTTTTGGAATGGATGTACTTAGAATTCTCCTAATGATTTGAGACAAAATAAAATAAGCTTTATTTTTTTTTTAATTTTCCAATAATACAATAATGCTTTAACACACTAACAATTAAACCCATTTGGAACAGCTCAAATATTCCCTGCACAATTGACAAATTTTAAAGGATTTGGCCTAGCCAAATAGTCCACTTTGTAGAAGATTCGCTGCCCCTGGCCCGGTACTGGGGCCTATAAGGGGACCACAACCCGTGACGTCCCTTCCCCTCAATTTACACACACATACACTCTCAAGAACACACGCTCACACACTTGAACAACACCTAATTGGCTTATACCGCTGCCCAGTCCGTCCTATACTGAAATATCTGTGGCTTCTATCGCTATTTCAACTGAGATGTAACTTGACAATGGACTTTAAGATGTATATAGATAATAATAAAATAAATTCTTGAATACAATCACACACACCTATATATAACTGCAATAATAAATTTATTTACAATATACACACACATATATATATATATATATATATATATTATATAATAAAATTATTTATGTAAATAAATCTGCAGGGTTAGGGTTGCAGTACTTTGTAAGGAAGTAATGGTACTAGACCAACGGTTGTGCAAGGCGTTGATTTTGTGTAATTACTACCAAATAGGGATACCCACTTAATGAGGCTGGATGGACCCTGGAGGGCCACATTCACAGGGTTGACTCACGGCTACAGTAGCAGAAAAAATAATTACTTATCACAGCCAGATTCGAACCTAGGTGTAGTCTTAGAGTTAGTTCTCTAATCCACAGTGCCTCACACCGAGCCACGCCACGCCCTATGTATACAATATTATTTTCGTTTCATTGATATTATTCCATGAAATATTTATGATAACCAATGTTGAATATTTCTCATTATTTATCAATATATTATTTGACTTATAAGTAAAAAAATGATACATCTGACTAAAACATTTCAATTTATGAAAACATCAATTGAACAAATAACTATAAATTTCGTGATACAAATAGTTCGAATTTTAATTTGTCTTTTATTTATTTATTTAAATTTACAAATGTATTTACATAAAAATATAACTAGTAAATTTTATTTAAGAGCATAATGATTTGAGACAGGCATGTAGAGAAATTACCGATGGGTAGCACTCTAATTATATTTCCACATTATAAGGTCTCGAGGCCATCTTCTTTTCAGACACCTTGAAGGGTTGTTAGAAATGGAAGAGGAAACAAGGTTAAAACTAGCGGATTTGGGTGGTTAGTGAGTTATAATGGGAGGATTGATATCTGTTTCGGGTTAGACAGGTTATATATTGAACACAAAGGTCATTAGGGATAATTTTGAATTTTAAAATAAAACATTTATTTTTGTATATAACATGTCATGTAAATGTTTCCTATGCAATTGAACCTCGTAACTATGTAAAATACATTACACGGAGTTTTAAAAAAATATATAGCTTTTTAAAATTTGTATTCTATCTGATCTTCATTTCAATTCATACTCGCTAGCGAAAAACATATTTAAAGACGACTGGAACATATTATGAATTCAGAACACTTAAAAAAAAAAATAAAAATAAAAATTAATTTTTTTTTTTAAATAATTTATTTATTGTAATTTACAACTGTATACACATATATACAAGTAAATTTGCTGTAGGTGACATAGTGACATGATGTGTGGAGAATCTATCCACTGATAGAACTCCAATAACATTTCTAGAGGAGAAGATCTCGAGGCTATCTTCTTTTCAGACG
>NW_027109620.1:0-412 GCF_000696795.3 Halyomorpha halys
CCCCCGACAAAATTCTCCAATTATAAATATTGTTATTAGAATTTTAAAAAAATAAATAAATAAAAAAAAACCTTCATGCCACGAGCCATGAAACAGTTCACGTGATATAAGAGTTTCACTGAATTAATTATTCTGCTTAATTAACTTTAATTGCTAGTTGGGAGAGTAGAAAACAGCGGGCAGGATGCAGTCTTGGCGGCTGGAGGTGTCCTGGAATATCCTGGAAAGTAGACAGAGCTGTCCTCGCTGGAACCGGTTCCAGGAGCAGCTGTTCTCATAGGCCGATCAAGGATGCAGCGCTGCCGGTAGTGCCATCCATCCCAAACTTATCAGCAGTAACAATTTGAAAAATAAATTTATACTTTCACTTAACTATGTATGGAATATCTAGTAAGGTGAAGTTTGTTTGTTT
>NW_027109620.1:4627-5082 GCF_000696795.3 Halyomorpha halys
ATTTTATAATTATCATTACTTTAATTCGTTAAATTTTCGATATCGATTTTTCGATATTTTAGTTCCGATATAATACCGATATCGATATTGCTATCTGATATCGATATCGATATCAATATCGATATTTTTCTTTCGATATCCCATCCCTGCTTTATAGTACCTTAAATTAGCTTTAATTTGAGTATTAATAGACGAGTGTACGTCGAGTTGTTTTTGAGATAGATTTTTCAAAATAAATTCATTAATTACTGATTAGAACTATTGAACATGAATTGTTATATTATTGCTCATACTTTAGTAAATTTACTCTTCTTTAAATTATGTTTTATAAGGTTTTTTAGTATTGTCGATAATTTCAAAGAAATAGACCTCCGAAAGAAAAAATATTTTTTTAAGGTTTAAAAACACCCTGCATTTTGTATTCCCCCTACCTATACTTTGCAGAAACATCAGTT
>NW_027109620.1:7453-7841 GCF_000696795.3 Halyomorpha halys
TTTTTTTATAGTCTTAACAAATTAAATCATTACTGGGAATCTAAAAGAAAATATTTTTTGTTTGAATTTTTTTAAAACTTAAAATGGTCAAATGTCCAACAAAATATGTAACAAAAATAGTTATGTACATTTATATTGTTGAATTTGTTTTACACCGTGTTTCTTGATACTTTCTGAACAACTCAGCAATTAGCAGCAATTAGTTCGGATTGTCGAGATTACACTGTATATGGAATATATGGTAATGGGAAGCACAGCGAAAAATTTCAAATCTGAGTTTTCGACGAATTTTTTAACCTCAAAACTGACCATATTCCAATAATACTAACTATATTCTTCAATATTACTGAACATTAGCGAGTCACGGACAGAAACACATTAATTATTT
>NW_027109620.1:8867-9387 GCF_000696795.3 Halyomorpha halys
CCGCGAAAATTGAAAGTAGACATTTTTACAGTTAGAATATCGGGTTACATAATTCCTATGAAGTAATTCATCATATATTTTGTTGAAATTAGAAACATATAATATCTAATGTATAAATCATTTGTTCTGTAAAATTAATTTAATTGATGGTAGAAATATGTACAATACATTTTAATCAGTTGACAACAGAACTTCATTCTTATCAGTCCTGGCGAAGCCCTTTAAAGTGGGGCGAAACGTTGGTTAACAATAAATAGTTTTTTGTTACTATTTTGATACCTGTATTAACCGCCACCCGGACTATCTTCCTCATCACCATCAGTGGCGCTACAAATCTTGCAGAGACAAGGCTTTCTGCAGCTTGGTCCGGTAGTCTCTTCTATTGGTTGCCACTGCTCTCCAATTGCGGATTCCCAAGATGGACTCCTTGTTTCTTAGTCTACCTTCTATCTTCTTCTTTATCTTAATCTATAGACTATCTTCCTCCGAACTCATTTTTATTTATCACGTTTTAGATAAA
>NW_027109620.1:11990-12379 GCF_000696795.3 Halyomorpha halys
CCAATAAATAAATAAATATATGCTAAGTATTGGCGTTATGGGAGAAAACTAAGAGAAATGTTTGCTCCTGTAGTAATTTAAAAAACAATATTAGTTCAAGAGTATTTTAAAGGTTATTAAATTTAAATTATATTAATTTAGGTTAAAAGCTCAGTCATCCAGTTTTCTAATAGTTTAGTTTGATTTTTTATTACTTTAATGAAAACTATGTAAAAATTACTGCTTAAAGTTGATGAGTCTGCCAAATATAGGTAGATAGAATGCAAAATGACGACTGTTTCAAAACGTTAAAAAAAAATTCATTCAGTTCTCTCTCTATATCTGTAAAATTACCAACACTATAAAACCTAAGAGAACATCATTTAAATTAGAGTAAATTTGCTAAAATA
>NW_027109620.1:16044-16549 GCF_000696795.3 Halyomorpha halys
AGAAATTTTGCTTTTTAAAAAGCTATATCTCGAGAACTATTGGACGTAAATAGCTCTTTTAGGGCTAATATTTCAGCAAATTTACTCTTCTTTAACTAATCTTCTCTTAGATTTTCTAGTGTTGTTGGTAGTTTTTAAGATATAGAGCTCCAAATGAAAAATTAATGTTTTTAAACAGCCGCCAGTTTTTATTCCCCCTACCTATACTTGGCAGACTCATCAATTTTGACTAGTAATTAAACAAATTTTTCATTAAAGTAATCAAAAATTGGCGTGAGAGAACTGCCTTTTTTTCTTCCCGGCTCTTGCACTATTAAGGAAAAATTTCGCGAGACCTTCGGAGAGAGAGAGTTCACCGTGAGAGGTCTTCTCTCTACTTTATTTTGTTAAATTTTCGATATTTAAATATAGATATTTTGGAATAGCGATATTTTAGTGCCAATATTGATGTCAATTTGGCTTATGAAATCGCATACCTACTTTGTTATAGCTCTATGTAATATCT
>NW_027109620.1:16599-16978 GCF_000696795.3 Halyomorpha halys
TGGGGCTCCACCAAACCATCAAATTCTTCCCGCATCCAATCGTTACAATCCAAAATCCTTGAGGCTCCTTATTACGTCACAAATAATCTCATTCACAAAGACCTTAACATCCCATTCGTAGCATATTTAACCCAAAACAGATATGCGTTTTTTCATTCCAAACTCCTTAATCATCCTAACCCATTAATTGTTTAATGTTACCTTAACAATCCCTGATAATCCTCCGAGGCGACTGAAAAGAAGATGGCCACGGAACCTTCTAATTTAAATTAATGCTTGAAGTTCCACCAATGGGTGATTCCTTCCCAAGATTTTCAAGTGTATATGAAACATACAACATATTTACCTATTGTATTATTTTGTACAGTTGTAAATTACA
>NW_027109620.1:18388-20502 GCF_000696795.3 Halyomorpha halys
AGGCAAAATATAAGTAAAGTATATCATAAGGAATGAGTAGAAAAAAAAAATTGAAAACACCAATAATAATATAGTGAACATAACTTATAACGTGGATAAGGGAAATGGAGAAAAGTGGAGAAAAGAAGGGGTGGTAAAATAAATAAAGGGGAAACAAAAAAAAAAGAATAAAACGAACCTGTTAGCTTGAAAATCAAACGCCTAATGGATACTGCGCTAATGAGGGCCAAACTCTGAATTAAAAAAGCCGTTACAAGAATGAATAAGTGTTTTTTAAGAGGAAATGTTACGAGAGGATAAAAAATAAAAAGTAGAAAATATTTAGTGGAAGAAAGTGTGTGAGAGGGTGACGACAAATGGTTATTTGTTGTTGTTATTTAAATATGGATATTTTGGAATAGCGATATTTTAGTGCCGATATTGATGTCAAATAAGTATTTAGCTTATGAAATCGCATTCTTCTTTGTTATAGCTCTATGTAATATCTCGGTGGAATAGCGCCACCTACCGCTAGCTTTCTAAAGCCTATTAGAGGATAATCTTCTTCCTCTAAGTAATAACACGTGCCTTCTCATGTAGCGTTTTCTTCTAAGCCGATAATGACCGGACTACAATAGGATGGTTCGTGCCGATTCTCGCGTTCGTGTCTGCAGAGTTGGTGCAATTCCACATGTCGGTCTTCTTTGGAGGAATAGTCTTCTAGAAATTTTTATTTATGTTCTTTGCTAAAAAGAATATCTTGATAAAATTGAAGAATTCTTCCTAAAAAGGTTATAAATGGAGATTGGATTTTCGTGCAATTGCAAAGAACCCCAATCGGTCAGTTATTTCACCCCAATTTTTGATTACTTTAATGAAAACTGAGTATAATTACTAGTCAAAATTGATGAGTCTGCCAAGTATAGGTAGGGGGAATAAAATATGGAGGCTTCTTCAAAATGTTAAAAAATAAATAAATATCGGAGCTCTATATCGTTAAATCTAACAATAACACTAAAAAACCTAACAAAACATTTTTTTTTATATTAATTTTTCGCTATTTACAACTGTACATTATAATACATTTAGTAAATCTGATCTAAGTTAAATTGGAGTGTTACAGGCGTGTAGAGAAACTACCCATTGGTAGCACTCTAATGACATTTTACATTAGCTGGTCTCGTGGCCATCTTCTTTTCAGGCGCCTCGGAGGATTGTCAGGAATGGAAGAGGATGGAAGATTAGAAACTAGGGGGTTTGAGTGGTTAGAGAGTTTATAATGGAAGGAGTGATATCTGGTTCGGGCTAGATCGGTTACATAGGGAACATTAAGGTCTTTATGGATGGTTTTATTTGTGACAAAGTAAGGAGCATTGAGGATTTTACGAAGGATTTTGGACTGTAAAGATTGAATACGAGAGGAATTCGAAGGTTTACTGGAGCCCCAAAGCTCAACTCCATATGTCCAGATTGGCCTTATGATAGTTGTGAAGATCAGTCATTTATAATTTATTGGAAGTGTATACCGTTTGTCTAGTTGTGACGTGGATTTTCCTGTCTTTTCAGTCTTGTGTGAGGATTCCAAGTTAATTGTTTGTCCAGACGTAGTCCAAGGTAGCGGGTCTGTTCTACTGAGGTAAGAGCAACATTATTGAAGTAATGTAGGGTAGTCGGCAGGTTTACGACAAAGAGTTAAGGTGATTTGATGGGATTTATTTGTATCCTCTAATTTCGGCACTATTCTTCGAGGGTTATGATATGGGACTGGAGAGTTTGGGATGCTATCAAAGGGCCATTTACTGCTAGCACGCATGTTTCATAGGCGTACATTGTGAGGATGGTGTTAGGATTGGTTGGGATGTCAGCTGTATGTAGTGAGTGGGATGGGACCAAGGATGCTCCCTTGAGGAACATTGGCAGACTGAAAGAAGAGGGATGAATAGGAACCATTGTGGTTTACTTTGAATTATCTATCAGTGAGAAAGTAACGGATGATGAGAAAGTATATAGGAGGTAGGAATTTACAGACTTTGTAAAGAAGTCCCCTCATTCATTGAGACTAGTAATTATACATAATAATTATACATTTTCATTAAAGTAATTCAAAATTGGAATGAAATAGTTGATTTTTTGTA
>NW_027109620.1:20552-21570 GCF_000696795.3 Halyomorpha halys
ATATTGTGGCGTTCTCTAAAACCGGAGGGATTTGAGAATGATGACCTCGATCAGGTGGATGCAGTAGGAAGAGAAAAGAAGGAAATTTATGAAAAATGCGTCCCTTTCCTTATAGTACAAGAGCCCAAGAGGAGAAAAAAGGCAGTTATCTAACCCCAATTTTTGATTTCTTTAATGAAAACTATGTATAATTAATATAAATATTTCATAAAATGTTGTATGGGACGTACTAAAAGATCAGTAGCTAGTGAATTTATTTTGAAAAATTAATATCTCAAAAATCATTTGACGTACAGATGTTTATTAGCACTCAAATTAAAGCTAGTTTAATGAGCTATAAAGTAGTTTATGATGTTTATCTTCGTAGGAGTAATAGTTTACATGAAATGTGCTAAAATAAATGGATTTATAGTTGTTCGGACAAATTTTTTTTGCCAAATTTATATTCATGTGTGAATATCATAAAAACTACTACCCCTACGAAGATAAGTGTCATAAACTACTTTATAGTAAGTTAAATTTCCTTTATTTTGAGTGTTAGCAGACATATGTACGGCTTATGGATCTAGAGATATATTTTTTCAAATATCCAACATTTTATACGAACAACAAGAATTTAACATTTTGTGAGTTTATCTTGTCAAATATCAAAAAACCTACTACTCCTACAAAGATAAACATCATTAACTATTTTGTAGTAAATTTAACTACCTATAATTTGAGCGCTGGTAGACATCTGTACGTCCAATGGTTTCTGAAATAAAGTTTTTCATAAATCAAACTTATTGTGCGAACAACTATAAATCAATTTATTTTAGCAAATATCATGACAACTACTATTCCTATGAAGGTAAAGGTCAGAAACTACTTTATAGTCCATTAAACTAGCTTTAATTTGAGTGCTAATAGACATCTGTACGTCACATGGTTCCTGAGATATAGATTTCTCAAAATAAATTAACTAACTACTAATCTTTCAGTAGATTTTTAAGAAATTTTGCTTTTTAAAAAGCTATAT
>NW_027109620.1:23910-25485 GCF_000696795.3 Halyomorpha halys
AAAAACCACAACCCCTATTTATTAACTAGCTTATAGTACATTAAACTATCTTTACTTTGATTGCTGGCTGACATTTGTATGTCTAATGATTCCTATAATGTAGTTTTTCATAAATCAAAAATATTATCCGGACAACTTGAAATCATTATTTTGAAAATATCATTAAAAATACTACTCCTACGAAGATAAACGTCATGAACTACTTTATAGCCCATTACACCAGCTTTGATTTGATTACTAATAGACATATATACGTCTCATGGTTCCTGAGATATAGATTTACCAAAATAAATTCCCTAACTACTGATTTTTCAGAATATATTTTATGAAATGTTACTTTTTTACACTATTAGTGCTCACATTGTAGACAATTTATTCTATTTTAAATTAGGCTCTATTAGGTTTATAGTGTAAATAATTTTATAGATATAGAGCTCTGAATGAATATTTTTTTTTTTAGGTTTTGCAAACAGCCGCCGTTTTTTTTAATCGCCCTAACTATACTTAGAAGACTTATCCATTTTTTAAAATTTGTTTATTGTCATTTACAACTATAAATAATAAATAATAACAATACATCTAGTAAATTTGAAGTAAGATCATAATGGTATGATACGGCATATAGAGAGTGTGTTGGTAGTAGCACTCTAAAAACATAATGTTCAATTTGTAGATTCAATTTATTTATTTAATTTTTCAGTTTTTTTAGACACTACTTGCATATCTTATATTATACATATATGGAAGGGATGGTATCTGGTTCGGGCTAGATCGGTTACATAGGGAACATTAAGGTCTTTATGTATGATTTTATTTGTGACAAAGTAAGGAGCATTGAGGATTTAACGAAGCATTTTGGATTGTAAGGATTGAATATGAGAGGAATTCGAAGGTTCAAGCTCAACTCCGTATGTCCAGATTGGCCTTATGATAGTTGTGAAGCTCAGTCATTTATAATTTATTAGAAGTTTAGACCGTTTGTCTAATTGTGACGTGGATTTTCCTGTCTTTTCAGTCTTGTGTGAGGATTCCAAGTTAGTTGTTTGTCCAGACGTAGTCCAAGGTAGCGGGTCTGTTCTACTGAGGTAACAGCAACATTATTGAAGTACTGTAGGGTAGTCGGCAGGTTTACAACAAAGAGTTAAGGTGATATGATGGGATTTATTTGTATCCTCTAATTTCGGCACTATTCTTCGAGGGTTATGATATGGAACTGGAGAGTTTGGGATGCTATCAAAGGGCCATTTACTGCTAGCACGCATGTTTCATAGGCATACATTGTGAGGATAGTGTTAGGATTGGTTGGGATGTCAGCTGTATGTACTGTGTGGGATGGGACCAAGGATGCTACCTTGAGGAACATCGGCAGACTGAAAGAAGAGGGATGAATAGGAACCTTTGTGGTTTACTTTGAATTATCTATCAGTGAGAAAGTAACGGATGATGAGAAAGTATATTTACGGACTTTGTAAAGAAGTCTCCTCATTCATTGAGACTAGTAATTATACATAATAATTATACATTTTCATTAAAGTAATTCAAAATTGGAATGAAATAGTTGATTTTTTGTACCGA
>NW_027109621.1:0-387 GCF_000696795.3 Halyomorpha halys
TTTCCGATGGTAAATATTCCTCGAAGGACCTCTTTTTCCCGAAGGACCTCTTTCTCAGGCGGTAAATATTCCTCGAAGGACCTCTTTTCCCGGTGGTAAAAATTCCTCGAAGGACCTCTATTTCCCGGTCGTAAATATTCCTCGAAGGCCCTCTTTTTCTGAAGGACCTTTTTTTCCGATGGTAAATATTCCTAGAAGGACCTCTTTTTCCGATGGTAAGCCTCGAAGGACTTCTTTTTCCCGAAGGACCTCTTTTTCCGATGGTAATTAATCCTCGAAGGACCTCTTTTTCCGATGGTAAGTAATCCTCGAAGGACATCTTTTCCCCGAAGGACCTCTTTTTCCGATGGTAATTAATCCTCGAAGGACCTCTTTTTCCGATGGTAA
>NW_027109621.1:998-11663 GCF_000696795.3 Halyomorpha halys
AAGGACCTCTTTTTCCGATGGTAAGTATTCCTCGAAGGACCTCTTTTTCCCGAAGGACTTCTTTTTTCGATGGTAAGTATTCCTCGAAGGACATCTTTTTCTTGAAGGACCTCTTTTTCCGATGGTAAGTAATCCTCGAAGGACCTCTCTTTCCGATAGTAAATATTCCTCGAAGGACCTCTTTTTCCGGTGGTAAATATTCCTCGAAGGACATCTTTTTCCCGAAGGACCTCTTTTTACGATGGTAAATATTCCTCGAAGGACCTCTTTTCCCGAAGGACCTCTTTTTCCGATGGTAAATATTCCTCGAAGGACCTCTTTTTCCGATGGTAATAAATATTCCTCGAAGGACCTCTTATTCCCGAAGGACCTTTTTTTCCGATGGTAAATATTCCTAGAAGGACCTCTTTTTCCGATGGTAAGTAATCCTCGAAGGACATCTTTTTCCCGAAGGACCTCTTTTTCCGATGGTAAATATTCCTCGAAGGACATCTTTTTCCCGAAGGACCTCTTTTTCCAATGGTAAGTAATCCTCGAAGGACCTCTTTTTCCCGAAGGACCTCTTTTTCCGATGGTAAATATTCCTCGAAGGACATCTTTTTCCCGAAGGACCTCTTTCTCAGGTGGTAAATATTCCTCGAAGGACCTCTTTTTCCGATGGTAAATATTCCTCGAAGGACCTCTTTTTCCGGTGGTAAAAATTCCTCGAAGGACCTCTATTTCCCGGTCGTAAATATTCCTCGAAGGACCTCTTTTTCCCGAAGGATTCCTCGAAGGACCTCTTTTCCCGATGGTAAAAATTCCTCGAAGGACCTCTCTTTCCTGGTGGTAAATATTCCTCGAAGGACCTCTTTTTCCGATGGTAAATATTCCTCGAAGGACCTCGTTTTCCCGAAGGACCTCTTTTTCCGGTGGTAAATATTCCTAAATATTCCTCGAAGGACCTCTTTTCCCGATGGTAAAAATTCCTCGAAGGACCTCTATTTCCTGGTCGTAAATATTCCTCGAAGGACCTCTATTTCCTGGTCGTAAATATTCCTCGAAGGACCTCTTTTTCCGATGGTAAGTAATCCTCGAAGGACGAAGGAAGGACCTCTTTTTCCGATGGTAAGTAATCCTCGAAGGACATCTTTTTCCCGAAGGACCTCTTTTTCCGATGGTAAGTATTCCTCGAAGGACCTCTTTTTCCCGAAGGACCTCTTTTTCCAATGGTAAGTATCCTCGAAGGACCTCTCTTTTCGATGGTAATTAATCCTCGAAGGACCTCTTTTTCCGATGGTAAATATTCTCTTTTTCCGATGGTAAGTATTCCTCGAAGGACCTCTTTTTCCCGAAGGACCTCTTTTTCCGATGGTAAGTATTCCTAGAAGGACCTCTTTTTCCCGAAGGACCTCTTTTTCCGATGGTAAGTAATCCTCGAAGGACCTCTTTTTCCAATGGTAAATATTCCTCGAAGGACCTCTCTTTCCGATGGTAAATATTCCTCGAAGGACATCTTTTTCCGATGGTAAATATTCCTCGAAGGACATCTTTTTCCGATGGTAAATATTCCTCGAAGGACCTCTTTTTCCGATGGTAAATATTCCTCGAAGGACCTCTTTTTCCGATGGTAAGTAATCCTCAAAGGACCTCTCTTTCCGATGGTAAATATTCCTCGAAGGACCTCTTTTTCCGGTGGTAAATATTCCTCGAAGGACCTCTTTTTCCCGAAGGACCTCTTTCTCAGGTGGTAAATATTCCTCGAAGGACCTCTTTTTCCGATGGTAAATATTCCTCGAAGGACCTCTTTTTCCGATGGTAATCCTCGAAGGACCTCTTTTTCCGGTGGTAAATATTCCTCGAAGGACCTCTTTTTCCCGAAGGACCTCTTTATCAGGTGGTAAATATTCCTCGAAGGAATATCCACGAATTTATACTCCCCGTATTAGTTAAAAAATGTATTCATGATTCCTCCAGACTATTTTACATTATTGTAATTCATAATTCGCCCCGCTGGTTGTCCAGCCCACTACCGCGTCTTCAATTGAAACCGTCACATCCCAGTATTATTTCCGCTCTGGACCGCGCTTATGACTCGTCACTGGTGTAGTGCTTGCTAATCTTCTTGTCGGTACCACTGCAGTTTTGATTACTAACCTAGGAATTTCTCTGCGAACTCTCTTTCTGATTGGCCTTGAGTCCGGCGCTCCTTAAGTAGGTAGAACACGTCCATCTTTGGGTGTCCATCTTCCGCCACCATATAGCTTCTTAAGTCGTTCCTTTTAATGTGTCACACGAGTGAGTCATGTCTCCCTGTATTGCGTTCAATACCGTTCGAGGCTTCAAGCAGTCGAACATCCGCCTTCAGTAACGTGCCGTTGGTTATTAGAATCTGATCACCGCCTTTGATAAAGTGGTCTTCATATATAAACTTATATATAACTTCATGTATAAATGCTGAGTTCTGTGTTCTTATTTTCAGCAACGGAATCTGGTTCTTGTCGGTATCTTTAGATAGTTTCTCACAGTTAGGCTTCCAGTTTCTCACATTCTTCAGTAGCCTGAGCTGGTACTCCAACTTCTTAAGTTCTTCTGCTATCTTCCTCATGGTATTTCTTAATTGTAACTTTTAGTTGCAGAGTGGGACAGCTTAATGCTCGCTAAGGAATTTACAAATCGCTGCTGTAAGTGGCCAGCGATCAGTTCGGATTTCGGCACCACTTATATTTAGACTGAATTTGTGAAATTGAGATTAGTTGGGCTGAATAATGACACAAGATTTGCAATTGAAAAAACTATTAAGTTTATATTTTTAGTAAACATGTGTGTTTAATTGTTTAAAATAGTAACAAAGTTGCAACAATGTATACACTGTTAACTTACATATATAAAATGGAAATTCCCACCAGTCACAACTAAGTCAGATGAGAGGATAAAGGGCTATAGGTGGACTGAGGATACTAGTTAAAAACAGTAACACTGAACGCTCTATAAATGGTTATTCTATAAAGGCCTTTTCATAGTTACCCGAAACCAATGATCAATATTATTACAAGAATATTGGTCACTTGTGTTTACTTATTTGTATGTTCTATGTTAAATTCGACTCTTTATATATTAATCAATGCATTTCTTTACGTCAATTTTGTCAGTTTTAAACTAGGAAAAGAAAATTGTATGGAAAAAAAAAAATGCTTCGGCTACTATCACCATCACTCTCCCTTTCACTCTCACTATTAATATTAATAGTAATAATCAATATAGGAATCCAATGCGAGTATTGGTCGAACTTAATGGTGGAAAAACTGCATCAGTTGTAATAAAACTCTTAAGTCATCTAAGTTCTCAAGTTCATCCGCTTTTGACATTAAATTAACTCTAATATTAAGAGGCATATTAGAATAAAAATGATAGAGTATTCGGCGCTCTAACGTGGCCATAATTAATTCTTTATTATTTATCTAATCAAAATAGTAGTGATATTTTACTATTTTTCTAATAGCGTCCAACCTTTCAAGATAATCCAACGGGTGTTCATTAGCTTTTATTTTAGTTTCAAATAAATCAAATGTTAATTGTTCGATTGATCGACGATCCCGAACAACACTTTAGAGGCAATTTAATAATTCCCCAATTGTTTCAAAACTATAATTTAATTTAAAATACGTTCCCTTATCAGTGAGTCGAGAAACTACCTCATTTATCAATTTTTTCATTTAATTGTTTAAAGGAATTACTTTTATCACATAATTTTTCTTTTAATTGTCTCACAATGCACATAAAATTTTCTAAATTATTCAATTTATCATTAATATATGGAATATTTTCCATTTCAACTTTAGATAATGCCATATTAAATAAATAATTATAATAAATTTCAAATATTTTAAATCAATAATTCTTATAAGACAAAATGATTCTAATCAATAATATATATATGTGGCAAACAAAGAAGTAATAAAAACAAAATACGAATCTTATAAATAGCGTAAAATCTAAATTAGTCTTACTGAAGTTGTTTGTTGTCTTCTTTTTGATACCTAGTTGCAGTGGATCAAAGGAAGACTTCAGTTTTTCGAATACCTCGGATGAGTGACCTTCTAAAACTAAATTGAATTGAAGAGTCTCGGTACCTCGGATGAGTGAGCCAATATTCGACAGTCAAAATACCTCGTACTGAGTGGGTTCTTCCAGCCAAATTTCTTCAATCTTCTTAGGGTTAAGACAGTGTAAATGAGACGAGATTACCTAGGATTAGTGAATTTCTCCCTCATTAAAACCGTTTTAGTTCGGACGTCAATTAAATAACTTCAAAATCAGTAAAGACTAAAATGACTTTATTCTAACATATTTACAAGAACTACATGTTACTTTCACTGTTACAGAGTGTGTGTGCTAGGAAATATATATGTACACTTGAGAAGAGGGGGTAGGAAGAATATTGAAAATAGGAGAAGGGGTTTGGACTAATCAGATAATTTAGGAAATTAGGCGGGGCCTAGAGAGCATATGAAATTTAGAAGTAAATATCTGGGAGGGGGAAATAGGCGTGACTGGAAGCAGGGAAGCCAGGCTTCCAAGAAATTGGGTGTAAGAGACCATGACCTAAGGACTTGTGGGAACTGAGTTACATATGTTAAACATAAAATAGTTAGACTGATGCAAGTCCATTGTGAGATGACACCTTGTACCTGCTTAAGTGTCAGCCCTTGCTATTGACACAGGATACTAACGGTTTGAAAGGGCTGTTAGAAGGGTCTCAGGGCCTTTATAGCCTTAATTTTCCCAATTTATTATTATTAGAGATATTTTGTGATGTTTTATTCTTAAAATTTTGTATTTTAACATAATGCACTAATGTAATTTTCAATTCCCGTTATATTATTCTAAAGGGACTTGTTTTTGAATAAATATAGGATTTTATTATTATTACGCATATCATTATATAACAATTAAACAAATAATTAGATTTGCGTTTTAAAAATCCGTCATTCCGTCAAAAGCTCATATGATAAGTACATATTATAGTTTATATATAATTGATCATCCACTCATTATTTTTTACCCAGCTTATTTTAAGGATGCATAAAATAATATTTTAATGTTTCACTGTAGAAAAAGAAATCAGTTCCATAGAAATTCATATAGGATCTCGAGTATATAGTAAACAAGTATTGATTCTTAAAATAAGGTCGTGCAAGGAGGCCTACTGCCGCTCTCAATACCTCGAAGTTAGTATATATATCAAGTTGTTGGTTGTTAAGTAAAATAACGGGCTAGAATGGAGTGCAGAGTAAATATGACAAAACAAAAAAAGTAAGTGTATAATTTTATCTCTAGAACAAAAAAATAGTTAAATGAATTGGATAACGTAACATTAACAGAATTTAGAATCGAAGTATTCTAATGACAATAGTTTAACTAGGAGGATATATACTGTTCCCATTTAGGAAGCTCCTGGACTCAACTTGATTTGTTGGATTGCATTTGGGAAACAAATGGGCAAACTGTTTCCCATTGAGGATGGAGGGGACCATTCAAATTCATCATGCCAGGAAAAAACAAACTTGCTAGGACTAGGTCCTGGCCCTATACAATTGAATTATTTTTATCTTGGCCCTGCCTTTGGCCCTTTACAAAAACCTTCCAAACAAACAAGCTAATAAAAACTTGCCCTGGTTAAGCTTTAAAAACTATGAAGGTCCTTTCTTCTATGTTACAAAGCGCCATATTTTGTTTTAATTGTTGAAAAAAGTTTCTCTTTTGATTAATTATCTCATGTCATCAGAATATGTTCGCTTTAGAAATATTACCTAAAGCATTCCTAAAAGAAAAAAAAATTGCGCGTGAAAATAATGGGGTTGTTAATACACCCAGAAACCTTTTAGAACGAATAATTAGTTCTAAAAAGTAAGAATTTTCAGCAGTTGAAATATTTTAGAAAGGAAATTGGAGTTTAAGATTTATCCCAACAAATCGAGCAAAGTGGGTACACTTTTAACATCATGAAATATTTCGTATATGCGAGTTATAGGATAACTATGAAAGAATCTATATGTATTTATATAATTAATGTGTGAATACAAATCAGAAAACTAGCTATCCTGTAACATTATTTTACTGAAAATTCCATTAATAAACCCAAATTTTGTATTTTTAATGATAATAATCATTAGACACACATCTTAATCTCTAAGCTAGAGATACATTGATATGGACAGTGATAGTACCATTTATATTAATGGTGAGAGTGATAGTGCCAATGCAATAGTGAAAACTATAACATTTTCCGTTGTGGCAGAATTGTTATACTATCAATATTTTCTTGATAGTTAGTAGTATTATCAAGTATCATTAACCAACGCATGCGCGACACATGCAGACGTTCAGACAATGAGCTGTCGAACCTTATTCTCCGTAATTGCATCTTTTGTTCCCTACATCTAAATTACAGCATCCATAGAAATTCGATTAATATAAAATAATTTTTAATAATAATAATTTTATTTTGCATGAAATGGTACGTTTTGGGAATTTTTCCACATTTTAGTCTTTTTGAGCTAAATTTTTATTTCTGTTGCATACAATTTTCTTTTCCTTGTTAATTCTATAATTCGAAACTGACAAATTTGGGTAAAGCAATACATTGGTTAATATATGGGGAGTCAAATTTAAAAAAAAAAAAGTTACGTATACGTTTTGAGTTACCCATAACATTAATCCTAACTTAACTTATAACTTTCTACAGATTATTTACATATAGCGAAAGTTGTTGGTTGTATTTTATCAACAGTTTTTATTAGCGTGCTGCAAAATACTATCATATTTTTTCACTGTTGTAATAGTACTTCCACAGCAGTTATCTGACATATATAAATGGGCCTTGAAGTGGAAGAATACACTATTTAATTTTCTCTAGTGTCATGAAATAATACTAAAAAGAATGAATATTATCCGGCCTTGCCATGAGGTAAAAATTTGGTTTGTTTAATCTAACTTTATTTGTATGATAATAATATTTGATTGTAAATATTCATGATATATCATCTATATATATTGATATATATATATATTTTATTGATAACAAATTTGTTTAATATACATTTTTGTGATCATATGAGGAATAGTGAAGGAATATCTTGACAACGTACGAATATACCTTTCAAAAGAGACACAGAATACAGATTGGTATATTTCAATCTAAAGATGAAAACTCTTTCAGAGATGAAAGAACGGAAGTTGACAAAAATTACCTTGGCTGATAAAGGTGATATTTCGGATGGGCGGTGTTTGCTGAAAGTAAATATCGAGATCCAGGTTCAAAGAGCCCACCTACAGGCAGGTGTTCGAGAAGGAAGCAAAATCAACACCCGATGTTGGCTTCATCAACATCACAGAACCAGGTTATATACGCTTCAACGTTTGTTGGTCTCACTATTAGCTTCTAATAGCAGCCCTGATACTCTGAAAGGGCAGGGAACGGAACGTAAGAGTACATATAATTGTTTATATGTCGATAGTCAATCTGAGAACTAAGAGTTAAAAAATTTTGGAGATGTCCTATCTAGGTCAGCAAAATGTAATATAAAGTAAACTAAGGTAAGTGGATTATAAAATTTCGTTAATTAAACTTCTGATTTCACATCTACATTTCTTTTAAATTTTATCTTTTATCAACCAAATTTTCAAACTGCTAGCTGTTAGTCAATTGCAAGCGAATATGTTATGCATTTTTTTTATACATTTCCATTTTCTTTGCAGAAATTAAGTAAATGTATTAAGCAAACACACCCTTTATTTCCTACATAAACGTATTGAAAAAGATAGCGTAGTATGTAATTGGGCAGGGACAGGAATAACTGTAATAAAATATGTTACATTAGAGGACTGTAATATTATAATTTAATTTTAAGGTAATCAGTTGTAATGTAACAGCCCTTTTCTGAAATACCATGATGATCCTACAATAATAATAGCTTATTATTAACTTGTTAATGTAAATTATAAGATTATATGTTAATTTATACTCGTATCTTTCATTTATCAGAATAAAGGGATCATGCAAAATATTGGTCGAGACAAACGGGGTTTTTCTCTACAGATACCGACCCTTTGTTGGGGGTCACGGTATATTATCGAGTAAAATTAATTAATTGCATCGGAGTCTAAAAAATATGTTTTCTGGTAGAAAAAAAATTGTTATCTACATCTTCATTATCACTCCTCTCCTCTCTCCTTTCCCCACCCCCCGTTTAAGTCCTGGATTGGATTTCAAACCTTAGAGCCACAAACCTTAAATAATGTGATGGAGCTATACCATTTCACGGCTATCACACACAACCGAGAGTTGGAGTAATTTAAGATCTTCATTTTAATTTCTTAATTTTAGTATTCAATACTGAAGTTTATAAATATAGCACGTTATGTTTAAAATTTTCTGTTTTATGCAACCTACATATTCGCAGAATTTTAAGAATTAGTTTGTATCATATTTAACACGAAAACGCATTTCTTACGTTTTCAAAACTCTTGATAATTAGCTGATTAATTTAATAAAGAAACGAATTTCTTCCTTTTTTGTTTTCGCATATATCTCCAAAACGGTGCATTCTGTCGAAAACATAAATGTTATGGTATTAGAAATTAAAAAGCATTAAATTTCGCGTCGAATGAGCACCATAATGAAATAATTCGTTATGGTCGTAAACAACCTGCTGTGCAGTTGGACTTATGGACTGATTACTTTAGCTATCGTATGTTCTATGTGTGTGTGCAGTGGTGCAGTTTTATACCGTACTATACTATTTGGTGCTACCTTTTTTACAAATGAATTTAGTTGATTCCTGATTTATAAAAAAATCTTTTTTCACTTCCCTGGGAAAAAAACAAAACCGAAACTGGCTAAGACGGAGGTAGAAATACAGTAGCTAAGACGACACTAGATCCCTGCGCTATCAGAGACAGTCACAAATAAAGAAGAGGGTGAGATAAAAGACACCTAGGCTACCCCTATGTTTATGTAAAGGCAGCTCCTTGTCTTTCTATTGTTATGGAAATCCGGGCCTCTCCTGAGAGGTTTTATTGTCTCCTGAGTCGAGAGTTACCGGCGCCTTCTGTCTTCCTCTTCTTAGTAAATCTCCGAGGATCTAGAACCAGCGGCTGTTAGTGATGTTCGACTAGTGTCCCCTGAGGAGTAGTGGTGAGGGTGAGTGTGAAGGGAGGTGTCCGACGCTAAAATAGGGTGTACCGCAGGCGTCGCTTAGTGTTATTTACATTTTTTCAAGAAAACATTTTAAATATATCAATTATCGCTATTCACTTGTAATGCAAATTTAAGGATTTCAACAAATCAAAAAGATTCAGAGATATTGCTTAATGTTTTCCATAATAGTTACCATCATATTCTTTAAGGGCATTATGATTAAAATATTTGGATAGCCTATATGAGATATAATTTAAAATTATTGAATAAATTGGAAATTAATTTGAAATTAAATTTAACAGAATATAAGATAATTAGCCTCCTCCATATTTTTCCTTTCTGTACCTCTACTTGGTCCACGAATAGATTCTACTCAATCATAACTAAATGCCGATGAAAGAAATTAAAAGAAAAAAAAGACCTCGCTCGATAGAGGGCTCTATATATCTAAGCCATGTTTTAACTTGTCATTTATTCAAAATGGTGTAGATGATGGACATATGATTAATGCTATTTCATTTTGATTTGAACAGTAAGAGGAAATGTGAGAAGTACTAAATGAAGAAATCATTTAATTTTTTTTACAAAGGTGAAAATATACATTTAAAAAATAAACTGTGATATTCAAAACCAGGGTAAGCAACCTCCTACTCCGATATCTTATGCCTAAAACTAGATACTAAGAACATTTGTGTCAGTCCTCTCACTGTCTCACTATAAATATTAGCTTGAATCAGAAGTAACATTCGTGAGTTTTATGGAAGACTTCCTATTAAATTGATTTAATTTATTAATAAAGCATACCTAGACTAATTTACCGTTTTCAATTGACTTATGAGTTTATAAAACAAATTTCAAAATATATACATTTATATTTACTCAATTTCGAAATGGCTGTAAGTTTTTAAACAGCCTGGAACCTGTTTAAAATTCCATAAATACAACCATACAAACTATAAATTACAAGCACTAAAATACATACAATACATAAAATACATTTTGTTTCATGGTAGGGACGACTATTAGCAATATTATACATGAGTTTAAATTAAAAAAAATATCTAGCAGAATTGTATAAGTCAGTGAAATTGTACCGATTACAAACTACAAAATTAATAGAATTAGTTTGCACTTTATTATGAAGTAGGGCCCTGGTGTCAGTAACATTTTAATATTGTACATATAATTTTTTTTACTGTTTATAAATAGCAATACATTTGTTGAACCTAGAAACATTCACTTCTTAAGCCGCAAAACACCTGTATTTTTTTTCTCAGAGAAATAAGCCATTTCCTTACAAATTAACATCAAAGACCGGTGGAAAGCAACGCGAAAAAAAATATCATCATCCATAAAACACTTATTGTTCCACAATAAAGTAAAACATTAAATAAATGAGTTCATTTAAATTTTGTTCTCTGAATTAACATTTAAAAAAAATGTATATATAATCTCTATTTGCGGGCAGATTAAATGAAATAGTT
>NW_027109621.1:16157-24172 GCF_000696795.3 Halyomorpha halys
ATATATATATATTTATATATTTACTTTTTGGAGGTACTTTTTTAATGCTCACCACTATCCTTAATATTATTAAAAGACATAGTCAAATTTATTCCTATGTATTGTTTATCAACCTTCACAGACTTCCTCAGCAATGTAAGCTTGATGGAAAAATTGGTCTAGTGTCTTAAGGCATCCGTAGCTAGGATTAAATTGCACGATTTACAACTAGATCTAGTCGCTGGGCTAATTTCTAGATGAAGTCAGGCCACCAATCTTTCTAAAATAACCGTCCGGACTGATTGTATGTGTTCTGAGAAACTACATTCCTTATGATTAGTAAGATCAAGTCTTCAACTTTAAATTCATCCATCATAACTGATATTGGCACTTAAATTGATTTTTTTTTTTTTAGTTGTTTCTGATACTGTTAGCAATAATAGAGGTAGGTAGTGCAAGAAAGGTAGAAGAAGTATTGTGTTGTGAGTTAAATCTTTATTCTATATCAAGATAAGTAGTTATTTAAAACAGTGTAAACGAGCACGAAAAAATTGTTGAGAAGTAAAACCTGGTAAAATACAACTCTAATCTCAAGAAATAAAAATGTAAATGTGATAGACACTTACTTTTGGGTCTTAATATTATAACTTGTTCTAAAATTTAAGATCATCGTTTTTGGTTTCATGAAAGTATTCTGATTTATTACAGAACAGCTGGTTTTATAATTTTGTACAGGAAAGACAATTTGAAAAGTCTAAAAGATCGTGCCAGGATAGGTAAGGATCATGATATCAATAGATTTGACATAGCATTCTATCAATAAAAGAAAAATTTCACTTTTTAAACAATTTAAAAAAAATTATTTAAAAGTTAAAGTACAAATTAAATCAATGGTATTCCTCTCTGTAAGACCCATATATAGGATATGTGTGTTTCATTTATAGCTGCTAGGGATATCTGATACTTAAGTAGCTATGGATACATAAGTTAATTAAACACACCTTTGAGTAAACACTTGAGTGAGTAACCACCGAGCAATAAGTGAGAACCAGGAACTGTCGGAAGACTGAGACCGGCCAGAACAATAGAATATAAGGTAGAAATCATGAAGCTTACACCTTACGTTTCTATTCCATACTTTGTATGTACCCCGGGGTATATGTATAAGGTTTGCCAGCCTACTGGTATACCACACCATCTACCATAAACCATGCAAAAGCAGACTCCCGAAAAATAAAATAAAACAAGATAACTGTTATATCTAATTCTATAAAGAAATTTTAACTAAATTTTATCATTTCTTCCATGGAGGAAGGAGCGAAATAAATGTGAAGTAATAAAGACGAGCCTTATGATGAACTTAGGGGGCTGGAAAAGGATTGGAGCTAATCACCGACTGCCTTGTGTTTTCGTTTATATTAAAACGGTGGACATTCCTATTGAACTCGACCTAAATCTGAGCTTTGTGGGCGTGGCAAACTCCCCTCTGTTTGGCTTCACTTTCCCTAATAAAGAAGGGTGAAGAAACCTGATTCCTCATGATTTATCAATTCAGGGTTACGATGTTATAATGTTATATTTAATATCACCCTCCAGTTACTGTATCTTATTACCTCCCTTATCTCACTTTAAAAATAGATTAATTAAAAGCCAGTAGTACAATACTAGGAAAAACTTGACTTAGTAAAGGAATAGGCGTGGTATTGCTTATTAATCTTTACTTTGATATTTGAAAATGTTTAATACAAGTTTTTTATACCTTATATACCTTTTATTAAGAGAGAAATGGTGTCTCCAACTGAAAAAGCGAGATGGAATGAAAGTGGAAGAAGCGTATTGTAACTTTTTTAATGTAGCTGAGATTTGGTATGAATAATGGATCGGGACAGATATGAAAAGTTAGATTAAACGCTCCCCCAATCGGCTTCAGATGGCAAAAAAACCATCTTGATGCGTTTATACGGACCGTACTCCCGGCTCTCCCTGTTTTTCTTCACATTTTTTTCCCTTAGCTCCTGCTAACCCTAACGATTGGCAAAAGGAATCAAAACACGTTTCCATTTGACAGTGGCGCGAATAAGGTTTCTCTGTTTTTCTTTTTATTTTCGAAACTTTTTAGTGATTTGCTGCTGTATCAAATCTCTGCAATTCTCGGAATTTCATTAAAACAAACCTAATAGTGTTACTTATAAAACGCTAAATAATAATTAGTTCATAATTTAAAATTGGTCCTAATGAGGGAAAGTAATTAAAATTGATAATTTTAAAATATATTTGAACCAGAGATGTATTTTGTTTTATTTTTCCTTTTTGCAATAAAATTCACAACTCTAAAGAAAATCATTCTTTGAGCTGGAAGAATAGATGCATTAATATTGATTATCAAGTTGGTGATTTAACTTATAAGATCAAATAATTATAAATGAAATAGAATATAATAATCTATTTTATTATAGATAACCTGCATAAAAATACATACAAAATTTTATGAATGAAAATTGAAAAAAAAATATATTTTTTTATTATTTATTTATTGACATTTGCAATTGTACATAAAATACAACAAGTAAATTTTAAATACGATCATAATGGTATGATAGTGGCATGTAGAGAAATTACCCATTGGTAGCACTCAAGAAAAAAATTAAAACGGTAACATCATTAAACCACCTCAATTTAACAAAATGTACTTGATTTAAACATTGCCATGACTTGGGAAAATGAAAAAATAATCAAAACTAGAAAAATAAAGAAATTTATTGATTGGGCCTAAGACTGCGCCTAACCATCTCAGCTATGGACGGCTCAGATGGTTAGGCGGTGTCTTCCTTCGGCGCCAGTTCGAATTAAGTCTGGAACGTTGAATTTTTACAATGAGTGCCGGTCCCACGAAATAAAAAAATTGACCCCAATCCTTGGTTAGGCAGTATAAGACTCCAATGGGAGTCTTAACCAAAAAAAAAAACTATTCATATATCAAAAACTATTAAATATAAAACTGCTAAAAAAAGAAATTAAAAAAAAACAAAAAAAAAACATAATTTAAAAGCAAAGAAAGATTGTGAGCAATAACAGTAGTAGCAAGGAGAAGCTTTTAAGAGCTAAAGGTTAGGTGTAAGAGTCCAGCAAGTTAAGAGTAATAATGAAAATAAAATACTTGAAGTAAGTTTTCATTACAAATATTTTAATTAAAGGCGAGATAAAAGAACTATAGATGATAATTAAAAGTGCAATGTAACTGATATAGTAAAAAAAGCAATGCATTCGAAAAACAATATTCATGCTGAAACAGATGTGATCATTTTATAAGATAAATAATTTATTTATAAGATATAAAGTAAAATAAATTCTTTGTTTACAGTTTGTTAATCTTAAAGATGATGGTTGAGCTGGTAAACATTGATAAAAAAAAATAAAACAAAGACATTAATAGGAAGACTTTTCACAAAACATACTCAATATGAGAAGAATACTTTCTAATGAGAAAAACACTTTATAGTGTAATGAAAATCATTTTTTGAATTGGAAGAATAGATTATCTTGATGTTTTCTTGATTAATTATCTAGTTAGTGATTTAATTTATATGATGTAATAATTTTAAATTAAATGCAATATTATTAAAATTACCTATTATATTGTAAATAACCTGTATAAAAAAAAACAGAAACAAATTTACCGATTTTGTTAATTCCAACAAAATGTTTAAAACTGGGAAGGGTAATGAATACATATCAATTCGTTTATAGTGACCTTTAGCATGAAACTTTCATTGGTTGAAATGTCAGGAATAAATTTAGATTTTTTTTTTAGAATAAAAGTGTGGGCGGTAAGAGCAGTAGAGATTTTTTCTCTCGTTGAAAACATTTATGTTAAATGAGAAAATAAAACATTTCTATACAAAAAAAAAAAAGTGGAAGCCGAGAATACTTTTTCATTGAGACCGGGCAGTATTAGGATGACAGCCGGTTACTCTTGACGTTTGGCAGGGGCATTGTGTGTCGACCCGGAGGAATGAATGGTTTGGACTGGACCGTCCGCTGTCCACGGCCCAACATTTCAACAACTATCTGACCCGTGTTAGCTTTTGGATTAAAATCCCAAGGTTTGTTGTCCCATTCAAAGTCAGTCTTTTCTCTTTTTTTAAACATTTGGGATATTTTTTTTTCTCTTTAAATCACTTTATTACAAACATCATAAAACGACCGATTTGTGTTCATTTTTGACATAATATTCTATAAAACAGTAATAGATAAAATTTATTCAAAGTTGTTCAACCATTCACTATACAGAAACACTAAAACTAGTATATAAAAGATCATACATTTTAAGAACCGCCAATCGAGACCAAGATAAACACTAGCATTCAACTAAGTAATTTTTTTTTTATTTATTGCTATTTACAACTGTACATTATGATACATTTAGTAAATTGGATCTCGGTTTAATTGGAGTGTTACAGGCCTGTAGAGAAACTACCCTTTGGTAACACTATAATGACGTTTTATATTAGCAGGTCTCGTTACCATCTTCTTTTCAGGCGCAAATAAGTAAATGGAATTAAATCGATTCACACAATACGAATGCAATGGAATAAGCCAATAAAGGCAATTCTTGCTGTTATAAGCTTTAAGATACAACATATTCTTGAAATTACTAGCATCGTTTATTTATCATACTTCTTTACGGTAATCCAGATGTCTGCAACATTGCAAACAAAATTTTTGTTTCCATTAATTCAGTCTCTAGAACAGTATCTAACTTCATGGCTTCCTCTGAATAACTAGGAACAGATCTAGGTTTTTCTGTGACCAGGACTTGGATTTCCACAAGTCATTCCTGTCACTGATGGAAATCGGTCTTTGATAGGAAGTAGAGCTTTGTTCCTTTCATCTATATGACTTAGTACCTGTTGACGGTGCAATTTGCAAATATGTACTCAATCGTTTCCGAAAAATCTGCACTTCCGAGACCATGCAGCTTAGCGTGGAAACCCCTTACCCTCTAGGGCTTTGTGAGAACAAATAGACCTAAATCATCTATATTTCCTAGTGTGACCGGACGGTGGGAAAATATTTCCTTGATGTGACATCTTTTGTTGTTGTCATTTATTGTCGGTACACTCTTCAATGGACTATCTTTTTATGTTTATTCAGGTTATCGACGATTCTCATTTTGATTTTTCCCTATAGACCTGCTGAGCCTCCTCTTTTATACTTCGTTAAATTAAGCTTTACAAATGCAGAAACACACTCTAATACAAATTTATGACTAGCAGTAGTGCCGTCCATTCTTGATCCATATGGTGGACGCCTATCTCATCCAACACCATTCCTTTATAAATGTTTATCGTATCCCCCACCTCCAGGCGACTAAGACACCACAACATTATTTCCAGCCTATTTCCCAAGTAGCCCAAATGAGAGATAACGTTAATTCTCTTCTGAAACTTATACCAAGGTTAGGTAACCACATCTGTTAGACTCATTCTTGACCCTTTAATGTTGAGATTATATATTTTTCTTTTAATCATCCCATTAAATTAAGTTTACGGATGTAGTGATACAACTCAGTAAATCTGAGTGACTAGCAGAACCAAAAAAACCTCCTATATTATCGACCTCCTTTCCTCATCCAAACACCTGTTAAATACAAGACTCCCATCTACCGATTTGTACATCCCTTCCCGTTAAACTGCTTCCTTTGAAAAATCCTTTACCCTACGAGCCACCTCATTTTTTGAATTCCTTACCTACATCTATCTGTAAAGAGTCTTCGTTAACATCTTTTTTATATCCATATCCTTGAATATCAGTCTTCCGTAAGCTTATAAATAACAAATTAACATAAAGTATCGTTTTGTAAATTTTGTTTATACTTTATTTATATAATTATTATTTAACATTATTAATTGTCGCTAGACAACTGCTGTTTACATTGCCCAATTTGTTATTCTTAGAAGACAAAGGGTCCCAGAATAAAGATTGATTTTTCATTACATAACATAGTAGCAGAGCCATTTGGAAGACTCATACCTTATAATATCCTTCCTTTGTAAATGTTCACCGTAGCTGTGTATCTGAAGCCTCAAAAGGCGCCTCTCCCCTCCTGGCAACTAAGATCCACCAACACTACAGCATTTCCAAATTAGTCCAAATCAGGGGTCATGGTAAAATCTCTTCCAAAGTTAAAAGACAGGTAACGACCCCTCTTGGACGCATTCCCGTACCTTCAACATAGATACAGGGTTTGTTCAATCCTGAATTCCCTAATCTTAGAGCATTGTCCTACCAGGTTGATGCATCATTCTATGTTTGTTTTTATTCCGGCTTGCCTAATAGGCGCCTCCTCTTCGAGCACGCCCAGTAACCAGTAACTGCTGCACTAGGACTAATTTTTGAGGGCATTCCCTTTATATGGAAGTTTCTGCCTTGGTCGTTCACACGCAAGGTTTGGTTCATAGATAGTAGATTTTGTCATTGTTGTCTAAAAGATGTAATAGGTTCTAGAGCTCCTGTTGATCCTGACAATCCTGGATTGTCATTATTTAGGGATCTAGATTTATATAAATATATATAACTTCAAACAGGTTTAAATTCAGCTAAAAGCAGAACAGTGTTGTAAAATGATTAAATTAGATTTTAACATATTTTTTTAACGTATTTTTTAAGGCACTCTAAAACGTTACAGGCAGTTAGTTCCGTCAAGTCAATTGGGAAGATCACTCTTAGAAAGATGTACATAAACAAATAAATTAAAAAATCCCAATAAAAAACAAACATGTAAATACATGTTATCATTTTGAAGTCTAGTATATAATTAATCAATATTACTAAAATAATTTCTCATCAGTAGCCAAATGGGCGACACTAAGTTTTGACATATAAGTGTTGCTATTTAATTAGAAATCGCTGATTAAAATTTTAATACATTGATTGTTTTGTATTTGAATAACTACCAACATTTTTTGAAGTCTTTTATTGTTAATACAGTAATAAGTAGTTCTTGAAACTCTCCAGAGTGTACGAGGATGTTAAAAAAAAAAAAAAAAAAAAAAAAAGTATATGGAACTATAAAAACGCAATATTCAGTTGAAAACGGCTTGTTCCTCTTGAAATAAACAATAGCCGACAAAATCCTATGTTTGGATTCTCTAATATAATATTCTTCTAAACTCACTTCCAAATTTAATTCCAGGCTGCGAACTATAGCGGTGGCTTTTTGTCTATTCATAAAGCCTTTGGCAAAGCCGAGTGTTTGCCGACTGGGATCTAGTGAATCCTGCAGATGAAAAAATCATTGGATGAAGGGGATCTGACCGCATCCCGGCCAATCACAAGCCCCAGGGCTAACAGTCCGACAAATCGAAAAAGGGAGGCTTTTTTCATTGGACAGTGACCGAAGCTATTAGGAGCGGCTGTCCGGCTTGATATATTGTTTTCTCTCGGCTAATAATGGTCGCAAGGCAGATTATATTCTGAAGCCTTTTGTTTTCAAAGGCTGTAAGTAATCTTTTATTAAAAAAAATTGGCAATTCTATCGATTAAATAGTTAAATTAATAGTGCAAACAGTTACAAAATACATTTAGGAAATACTTATGAATAAATTAAACAAATAATATATAGTCAAATTTCTTATCATTTTAGAAAAAAATATTTAATAGAAATTTACATGGAGTGAGCGATAGTAAACGGACTTAGTTGTAACTAAATTAAGACTTGCGGTATCGTGATTTCTTTAGTCTTAATCTAAACCTCTACCGAAAGAAATGTTTATAAATTGTATTTATACTGAATTAAATTTTAAATAGTATTATTTTATTATGTTTGTGAATTAATACAAAATTTAACGAATTTAACTCAAAACCTCATGACTACTGACAAATCCTTATGGACGGCCACTAAGAAGCTACTTAAATTCAAAAATTTTAATCACCCTCTTCTTACTGAATCACAAACATGGACTAAATCGGACGATGAAAAAACTCAGGTATTCGGTCTGCACCTTTCAAAAACATTTGACCCACACCATGACATT
>NW_027109621.1:25037-35952 GCF_000696795.3 Halyomorpha halys
AAAACCTTTAAAAAAACACTAATTTTTCATTCGGAGCTCTATATCTTAAAAACTACCAACAACACTAGAAAATCTAAGAGAACATTATTTAAAGAAGTGTAAATTTGCTGAAATATTAGCCCTAAAAGAGCTATTTACGTCCAATAGTTCTCGAGATATAGCTTTTTAAAAAGCAAAATTTCTTAAAAATCTACAGAGAGATTAATAGTTAGTTAATTTATTTTGAGAATTCTATATCTCAGGAACTATGTGATGTACAGATGTCTATTAGTACTCAAATCAAAGCTAGTTTAATGGACTATAAAGAAGTTTATGACCTTTATCTTCGTAGGAATAGTAGTTTTCACGATATTTGCTAAACTATATTGATTTATAGTTGTTCGGACAATAAGTTTGATTTATGAAAAACTTCATTTCAGAAACCATTGGACGTACAGATGTCTGCCAGTGCTCAAATTAAAGCTAGTTAAATTTACTACAAAATAGTTAATTATGTTTATCTTTGTAGTAGTAGTAGTAGTTTTTATGATATTTGACAAAATAAATTCACAAAATGTTAATTTCTAGCTGTTTGTATAAAATGTTGGAGTTTTGAAAACATATATCTCTAGAGCCATAAGACGCACATATGTCCGTCAACACTCAAAATAAAGGAAATTTAACTTACTATAAAGTAGTTTATGACATTTATCTTCGTAGGGGTAGTAGTTTTTATGATATTCACATATGAATATAAATTTGGCAAATGAAAATTTGTCCGAACAATTATAAATCAATTTATTTTAGCAAATTTCGTGTAAACTATTACTACTACCAAGATAATATCATAAACTACTTTATAGCACATTAAACTAGCTTTAATTTGAGGGATAATAGACATCTGTACGTTTATAGTTTTTGAGATATAAATTTTTCAAAATAAATTCATTAACTACTGATCTTTCAGTACGTCCCATACATTTTATGAAATGCTTCTTTTTAAAAAGCTATATCTCGAAAATTATTTAACGTAAATAACTCTATTAGGGCTCATATGTTAGAAAATTTACTCTTCTTTAAATGACGTTCTCTTAGGTTTTTTTGTGTTGTTCCTACTTTTTTAAGATATAGAGCTCCGAATGAAAAATTAGTTTTTTTTAATCACTTTGAAACAGCCGCCATTTTTTATTCCCTCTACCTATACTTGGCAGACTCATAAATTTTGACTATTAATTATACATAGTTTTCATCAAAGTAATCAAAAATTGGGGTGAGATAACTGCCTTTATTCTCCTCTTAGACTCTTGTACTATTTGTACACGAAAATTTTGGAATGTTTAATTTTTATTCTTAATTAATTTTTTTTCTTATCTTGCGCTTAAATTTTGTTTGTATTTTTACTCACTAAGCGAACCCTCTTTTTATGTCAGTACACCGTAATAGAGGTAAATTAATATAAAAAGTAATAACTAACATACAACTGATATAATAAAAAAGATTGTATTAATTATGAATTATGAAAAAGAAATCAAACCAAGATTTCATCAATTAATTATCACGCCTCATATTCATCTAATTTTAACCTCATTAAATCCGCCCTTTGAGAGAGGCGGTAGACCATCGCAGTTTGCCAGGGCATTGTGCGCGGCAAACAAACCCAAGCGAAACAAACAGGTAATGGAACCACAAGCAGTCGGCAACAGATGTCGCCAGCACCAACGCACCGCAATAGTCGTACTTTGAATTCTTAAATTTTGAATTAGGCCATCACATTTTCGAGAATTACCTTCCACAAAATTGCCTGTTATAAAATATAGCCCACCTATTGCTGAAACCACAAAGTTAGCAAATTTTACTCTCTTAATACTCTGTATCCGGTTCGGGATTAATTAATTTCATATTAAAACTTAAAAGTAATAAAAATTGTGATTTAATACATGACCTTAATGGTAGCTAATACATACAAATATATAAAATCCGCACTTATTACCCAACTACTTCCAAAACTTTTTTAATATATATTTTATAATATACTAGCGTGTCATAATTTTTCAACTGCATTAATTGTCATATATACCAAGTGAATCGGACTAACTAAATAATATATAAATATTAAAAAAAAAATAGCCAGTTAGTAAAACTGATCTGACAGAAAGTTGTATTTTTACTCGTACTGGTTTGATTTAGATGATTTTAATTTGTCTCGTTGAGGATTTTGTCATCCTTCGAATGAATGCAACAATGCGTCGTTGCGTGATGCTGTAAATTCAAAAGCCTCCTTCAATAAATATCCTACCTAATACATAAGGTATTTTTATAATCGGATTGGTAGTTTCTAAAATTAGCAAGTTCAAACGAACTCTTCGCGCCTCGCGCCCTATAATATGTGGTATGGGAAACTATCATATTCTTGGCCCAGCTATACCAATTCCTCGATACTTATAATACCCTCGAATAATTTGAGACTTCACCGACAGCTCTCCTTCGATCCCCTTCTACAAGTTCCTATCATTCCCCCAATCCTACCATTTCAAATAAATATAGCTCTATTAGAGAGTAAATCCATAGAGAAATGAAATTGAATTGACAAAGGACACTCTATGAGACAAGTTCGTTTACAGTATTCGAAGTAATCTTACACAACCCTGCCGCTGAAGATTGTAACTAAGGTTTTTATTACACGTTCACTGATCGGTTTTTATAAGTGGTGTCGTTAAACTATAAAGCCTAAAATCTTCTTTAATAAACGACTTATCTAACACAAAAAAATTAATTCAAATTAAACATGTAGTTTCTGAAATTAGGACGTTAAAAAAAAAAATCTTCAGCATTATGTAATAGTACAGATCCAAACATTGTGTTATAACACACAGAGTAATAATGCTGTGTTTTCCAGACTTGGTTAAGATTGTTAATATGTTTGGTATGTTAAAGGAGGATTTGCAGTTCATGAGATGTAAAAGTTTCTAATGTCGTCACATCAGTTATAGCATTTATTTTTTAGAATTATTTTTGTTTTTAGCACAAAACAATTCTTGTAATAGAATTTATTAGATATATTAAATGATTTGATAAGTTTTTTTTGTATTGTTTATCTTTATTCTCGAAAACCAGTTAGACTAATTTTGAGATGATTTAATTTAATAATAATAATTTAGTAATTCTTCAAGTATAGTTTTATATATATATATTTTTTTATTGTCAAGTATTAAAATCAAACAAATATAAAGGAAATAAGGGAGAGTGATATATCTAGGGAGGACGGGAAAATTAGTATATGTCAGAAAATTAGTAGAGTTGACTAGGCGTTTTTAAGAAAGTTATTTATCATTTATACATTTCTCAACAAGTATAGATTGTGAAATCGACATGGACCTAAACAACTGTTTTTCAGAGTATATTGTAGGAACTAACTAGAGAGGGTGGTAAATGCAGTATAAGTCAGAATTTTAAAATTAGAAATCTATACATTAAAATGATTCATGGCTATGTAAAACTGAAGATTCAAATGAGAAAACAGGTAATTTATACTTCCACAACAGGCTGAGGCGAAAGAAGCTCAAGTAGCAGTGAGCGTCTAGTATATCAAGCACGGGGTCAGGGCGGAAGGAAGTAATCCTACTCGAGGGCCTCTTTTACTATACCTTCTCTACGTTGGGAGATGATAGTGGTAGTTGTATCCATCTCTCAAATATCTAAGGGGATGTAGCAGTAATCTTGTATAATTAATATTTAATATATCAATATACATAGCGCGGTAGCCACGGGGTAAAGGGCGTGGCTACTAACTCCAAGGACACGAGTTCGAATCCGGCTGGGAAGAAAATTTTTTTCTGTTACACTGTAGCCGTGAGTCAACTCCTGTGAGCTCTTCAGGAGTCCATCCAGCCTCTTAAATTGGGTAAAAATCTGGCGGTCCAGCGAAATTCTGACCAAATCACCTCCTTGAACAACCGTTGGTCTAGTAACAGTACTTCTTTACAAAGTGACCCTAACTCTTCATGGGTTATAGTGGTACATATTTTAATTTAATATACATAATGTATACTATAAATATCGTTTAGCTGTTCTTTCGGTATAATTTTAATGATTTCTGGGGGTGGTATTGAATTGAATTATATTCAAAATGGATAGTCATGAGCAGTTGAATAAAGCTGACCAGAAAATATACCGCGCGTACTATTGACTTAAGACTAGTCATGATAAAAAAAAAAGTATTTTCCCAAACCGTTTTTCTTTTTGATTGTAGGAAGATAGTCTGGGTGGCGGTATAATAAGTCAATAAAGGTATCAATAGTAAAAAAAAATATTTTTTGTTAACCAACGTTTGCAGGACTTCGTCAGGGCTAAATTAAAAATTTTATTTTTCATAGTAATAATTGACAAAACATTAAAATAAATATACAGAGAAAATACGAAGATGAAATAAATACTTTTTTGGATATTAAATATATAAAATAAATAATAATAATGAGGAGGAATGCATATGCAGGGTGTGATAGAATTCTAAATACAGAACTAGAGTAATAAATTGTACAGAAATATTCGTTAAAACTAGTTATAGATATGGTAATGAGGTAGGTGTAAAAAGGTAAACAGGAGGTAAAATAAATATGGTAAAGGTGAGGTATAGTAGTAAGTAAAAGAAAATATTAAGACATTTAATAAAGATAACGAATAAACGAATAGATGGGAGTATATGTCAGATTGAAACGGAATGTCAACTGTCAAGTCGGTCATCCGTTCTCCGATATAAAATTTTCTCACATCCTCGCTAACCTTTAAAAAGGATTACATTTTTTATATAAAATGGTAAGATTTTATTTTAAGAATTAGGAAATGAGGACATCAAGGGAGAGAGGACATTTTGATACCTTTATTGACCGCCACCCAGACTCTTCCTACCATCTACTTCATACGATCAACTATCTTCTTGCATTACGTTTTTATTTTCATTTACCTATATAAGAAATATACAGAAAGGCGTGGTTACTGGGATTGAAACAAATTTCGAATTCGATTTTACGTCAACATTACACGTTTGAAGGTCTCCTGAGTCCAAACAACCAAGTCTCGCAAAATATTCAGTGAGTGTATTTGTGAGCCGACTAGTTCAAAAAAAAGAAACGTTGTAAAAAATTAAAACTACATATTTAAGACAGGTATATGCCAAGGTTCTTACAGCAACTTCTTAGATATAATAGACAGACAGGTAGCGCCTCTTTATTGAACCATTTTTCCAATTTTATATCAAAAGCTGCCCTAATGATTTTGATTATAATGTATTGTTGATACATTTTATATAAAAAGCTGTATAATAATGTATTATTGATATATTTTATATCAAAAACTATCCTAATGATTTTTATTATAATGTATTAAAGATACATTTTATACCAAAAGCTGTCCTAATGATTTTGATTATAATGTACTGTTGATACATTTTATGAACATAGCTGTATAATAATGTATTATTGATACATTATATATCAAAAGCTGCCCTAATGATTTTAATTATAATGTACTGTTGATACATTGTATATCAAAATCTGTTTAATAATGTATTATTGATACATTTTATATCAAAAGCTGTTTAATAATGTATTATTGATACATTTTATATCAAAAGCTGCCCTAATGATTTTGATTATAAAGTATTGTTGATACATTTTATATAAAAAGATGTATAATAATGTATTATTGATACATTTTTTATATCAAAAGCGGCCCAAATGATTTTGATTATAATGTATTGTTGAAACATTTTATATCAAATTGTGTATAATAATGTATTATTGATACATTTATATCAAAAGCTGCCCACATGATTTTGATTATAATGTATTGTTGATATACTTTATATATTAAAAGCTGTATAATAATGTATTATTGATACATTCTATATCAAAAGCTGACGTATTGATTCTAATTATAATATATTATTGATACATTTTATATCAAAAGCTGCCCTAATTATTTTGATTATAATGTATTGTTGATATACTTTATATAAAAAGCTGTATAATAATGTATTATTGATTTATTCTATTTCAAAAGCTGCCGTAATGATTTTAATTATAATACATTATTGATACTTTCTATATCAAAAGCTGCCCTAATTATTTTCATTATAATGTATTATTAATACATTCTATATCAAAAGTGGTCCTAATGATTTTGATTATAATGTATCGTTGATACCTTTTATATCTAAAGCTGTATAATAATGTAGCTTTGATTTAGTTTATTTGAAACAACAAGTCCTCTCATATTGTTAATAGTAGGGACAGTACTACTCCAGTATTGATGCACATTAATAACAATTTTGTAAACATATTGTTGATTTAAAGATTCGTTATATATTTTATTAATTTATATAAAAATACATAGGACATAATCCCTTCAAAATAACAATCATTACCAATGTGTGAAAAATAAACTGAATGAAAACAACCCCCCCTCCTCCCCCCATGTCAAATCATGTGTAAAATCATCAATATTCATCTCAGCTACCGTTTAAAGTTACTTTCAACAAATTTCAAAAATTAATTTACTTAAAACTAATTAATAAAAACGTATTGTATATACAACTTAAAAATACAAGAAAAAATAAATACTAAAATTGAGCATTGCAGTATAATTTGAATGATTCTTTTAACGAATTAGAAACTTTTATATTATCATTGTTTTACCACATTTTTAATTTATTTTATTCATAATATGATATTCCTGTTTCGTAAAAAAAGCACCTATGGATTTTTAATGAATTTCGAGACATCACAGAAATCACCTAAATTTTGAAATAATTGGCGCTAAAAAAAAACATGAAAATAGTAGAGGAATATATTTTTTTCTCTAGTACACAACACAACTTGAATGTTAACACATTTCATATTGATTTGTAGATTAACAACGCATTTTGACTGAATTTCACAAATGGACAGGCAAACATTTTTTCCTTATATTTAATTTATTATAAAAGAATAAAACAAAATTTGAAAACGGAATAATCCTACTAATATTAAAAAAAAAAAGTAAAAATTTGGGAAAATGGTATCACTTAATAAAAGGGTTTTATTTGTATAAGTTCGACAGTAAAATATAGAATTCTTGTAAGTTACTTTATCAATTAGGCCTTTTGTGGCCAAGCGAGTGACACCCTGAAAAGTCGACGTTTGTTTTTGTGGCGGCCCCACCAGATGAAAACATGGTCCCTTACCTTTTTGAAAATAGGATGGTATCCTCTAGATATAAACTCTTCTCCGTATATCAGAAACGACCAGGAAGTCATAACATTAAAAATAAAACTTACTTAATCAGTGATGCGCGCGGAAGAGTTCATGCGAAGTTGCCTATTCACATAGAGGAAAGTTAGAAACTCTGAGGGTCTTGTAATGTAAGTTAATGCAGTTCGAAAAATTCTTTCTATTCACCTGGTGGATGCGAAATGTGGACTTCTGTAAAATAGAATCAATGAAGATGTAAATCAGTAGCGTGTCATAGTTTAGATATTGAAATGATTTTTTTTTTTATTTCCAACTTAAAAAATAACTTCAACTTTTCCGATTTATATGCTCCTTCCTTCTTTTATTTGAATGATAGTAAATTTCCTAAAACCTAAACTAAGCAATTAATAATTCAGTAGTGTATCATAGTTTAAATATTCCAATGATTTTTTTTTATTTTCTTCTTAAAAGATAACTTCATCTTTTTCGATTTACATACTCCTTCTCTTTTTTATTTATGTGATACTATATTTCATAAAATCGAATACAATTTTTTCACAAGTGAAGGTATAGGTGCAAAGTATTAATGCAGGTATTTAAAAAAAATTATGTCTTCAGAATCAAAAATTTTTACTCTCATTTTATGTTTTAAAGATGTATCTTTCTGTAGTTAAATTTGGGTTCGAGGATAATCGTTCGACGGATAGTACTATTTCTCTTCAATATCATTTAAAAGAATGCTTATGATAATAAATAAACTTAATTGATATATATATATTTTTTTTTAAGAAATGAGAAATGTTAAACAGCGTTTAGATTTTATTTTTGTGACTTTATATACAAAATGTAACCAACAAACGTTGAACGTTTATTTTATATTATTCGATACTTCTCTTGGTTCACTCAAGAATACTTAAAGAGCATTCCTATTAAGCAACGTCTGGGTAGATAATTAAATAATTACTGTATATTATAGTCCTAATCAATCGAGGATTCTTATACGTGCGGAAACTGAGAGCTTAGTAACAATTTTGGGGATAGGATTACTGTAATATCATTTATAGTAAACGATCATACGATGATAAACTTCGTATGCAATGTTGATATTTTTCTGTTACCAATGAATATAAAATTCTTTTAAATTGAATATAGAATTAAACAGTCGTGTTTAACTCCCCAGCGATTCGTGTTAAGGGCATCTTCACTTTACTTTAAAGCCTGAGTTAAATGTATTTCATTTCCGATGATTCCACCAATAATAAATGGAATTAAAAATTTAATTACTGAAGAATCAAATATAGCACAAATACATGGTTATAGTAATAAAAAAAATCAAACAAAATAAAGTATAATTCAAAGAAAATAGAGTTGCGGATGAAATATTGGTAAGCAAAAAAAAATTATTTTTTAAATATATCTTAAATCCTTTGTATAATGTATAAAATGTTAAATAGCTTTGTTACAAGAAAACAAAACATTTTATGTTCGAAAAAACTTTTTTGGAAAACATAAAAATAAAATGTATTTCATCATCTCCTTTCATGAAGGAGAATTTCAGTAAATTAATTTTTAAAATAAAGCAAGTACTTCAATTATATTTTGTTAAAAAATAAAAATCCCTATTTAATTATTCCAACTTTTTTTTTAGTTTCATTATAAAAATATTTAATGTTATATGAACATAAAAAAGAACAAGCAAGGGAATGAAAAGCTGCTAATTAGTGTAATAATTTAAATACTACAGGTTACTTCATATACCATTTTTTTAGTCTAAATCCGTGTCTGAACTACCCTCAACAATACATGTTTGAAAATAAAGACAATACATATTAATTATTAATTTTTAACTTGATTTAGTGAATGATAACACTTTCTTCCTTCTTACTGTATAATAATTTATTACTTATTACATAGCAACGTTTCGGGAAATTTCCCCCATCTTCAGGCTGCTGATAACAAAACTTATCTTTAACCTATAATTATTCTCCTTTAAGTCTTATTAGCTAATATCTTATAAAATTATTGTCATAATGAGTAAAATTTTTTTTCAAATGTCCTACATTGCAGGAGAACAATTACCTTTCTCTAACCTCCTGCAATGTAGGACATTTGAAAAAAAATTTTACTCATTATGACAATAATTTTATAAGATATTAGCTAATAAGACTTAAAGGAGAATAATTATAGGTTAAAGATAAGTTTTGTTATCAGCAGCCTGAAGATGGGGGAAATCTCCCGAAACGTTGCTATGTAATAAGTAATAAATTATTATACAGTAAGAAGGAAGAAAGTGTTATCATTCACTAAATCAAGTTAATACCTTAAGATTCTTCCAGTCAAAGGATTATTAAATTTATTAATTATTAAATTTCATTATTGATGTTAGTTAATAATTAATTTGTCTCTCAAATGCTTCAATATATATATATATGTATATTTATCTAGGGGAACTATTTAAAACTCTTTCTAAAATAAGTTTCATGGTTTTAAAAAATGTTCTTGATGTTCTTTTTAACTTGGATTCCAACTTCGTCTTCAGCCCTTCATTTCTGCGCCTTAGTGTTCAGAGGCAATATCGTGTATAGTTTTCGGCCAAACATTTTTATATCAGTATTAAACGAGTACACTTGGCTTAACACCAGGTTAGATAACATTTGTGTGTATTAATATCATAAATTAAGTAATAAAGGTGATTTTTATAGGATTTTTTATGTATCTTTAGGGTTTTTACGGTACGGTTTGGTACATTTGGGGTTTTTCAGTAAGGATTGGAGACAAAATTCAGTCCCTTTTTAATGATAATTCACTATTTCCTTTATTCTATTCATGAATAGAGTGCTGAAGTTGTGACCGATCAACACTTGCAAGGTGATTAAGGGTGTTGGTACACTAAGGTAGCACTTTTTGACGGGATCTTTTCTGCTTATTATGGGTCTGCGGTTTGTTTCCTAGTATCTTTTGGTATTTAGTGTAGGTTATTACACTACCATATCCATCCCTACCAGAATCCTCTGGCGTGAGGAGTGGAGGAACCCCCACTACCAGGTGGAACAAGCGGACGAGCGAACAGTACGAACCTAGTCGAGTGTGGGTGTGTTTGTTGTCCCAGTGTTCCAAGTTCGCGTCTTCTAGGCTGAGATGCTTCTGCTTCAGACATGATTCCTCTTCTTCCAGCTCTCTTCTGGGTCATCGTCGGTCAGGCTCAAGGTAGGATGTATACCTTATTATATTTTTTGGAAGCAATAAAAAAACCTAATTGCAATCGAATTTATAGGCGCCATTAACATGCATTTACAAATTCTTAGCAATAGTGCTTCAGTTTATTTCAGACATTCTTTATAAAGTAAAAAAAAAATATTTTTATTTTTTATTTTTCTTGCCTTATGACAAATTTCTTTTAATAAACTTTTTAAAATGTCATTGTACTAATAATTATAAAGTATTTTAGGAGTAGAATGTATTAGTTTCTGGATCATATATTAAAATTTTGGGCTTTGAGGTTCTGAAATTTATGAGCAAACATAACATTTTTTTATATGTATATTCATAGTATATTTTCAATAAACATACACAATCTTCCTATAATAACCTCATTGTGTATATTCTCAAATCACAAATTTTCCATGTTTTTAAATTTAAATCGCTGGGGGAGATGACAGCACATCTTAACCCCCTCGGTACCGAGGATGTAATATGTCTGTGAGTATATA
>NW_027109621.1:36052-37201 GCF_000696795.3 Halyomorpha halys
TTTCCCATTTCCATATTTTACTGTATAATAAAATTATTTTTGTAAAAGATGAGTGATAAGTTTGTCAATTATAACTATATGTATGTATCTTCTACTATTGCGAGTTGAAATCTCAAAGAAAAATAAAATTATAATTTAAATAATTTTTATTCTATAATTTTTACTATGCTATTAAATTAAGTATTACCTTAAATTTGAGCTTAATATAATTATTCAAGGTAATATAAGTCCAAGATAATGAGTTTTGAAGATTTTTAGCTTATTTCCGTTATTTAAATATTTTTTCTGAGACAATATTATATAACATGTAACATTATGCTAGTTTACCCGTAAAAAACAATTTGTTCATGTTAATTCTAAAAAATAAATTCTAATAATATTTGATTAAATAAGATTTCCCTGTAACTGATAGAATGCAAAAAAGAACAAAGTAGAGTAAATTTGAGATTCAAATTTTAGAATGAGGATTTATGTCTTTTTAGCTCAAAGACATTGGGGTTTGTGAAAATATAACTCACAATGAAAAATAAAAGACCAAATATATAAATTTCTAGTAATTACTATTATTAAATATTACTTGTTTATATATGACAAAAAACAGTTTTTACAAAAACAAATATTAATTAATTTATACAAGGTTTATTTGTGATAAAAAGTATCTATAAAGAGTATTAGGAGGATTACTAAAATATGTTTTTGCGCTCGGTTTGGTTGAGATTTAGTATTGAATTTATCATTTCCGTGGAGCTGAGTGAGAATTTCGTAATAGCAGACTCCTTTGAGGAATATGAAAGTTAAAAATCAATATCAGCTATATTACAGATAGTAATACGTTTTCTAATTTTTCCTCTGTAAATGAAAAATTCAAATTTTATTTTTTATGTTGCCGATTTGGCCAGAACCAGATACCAATCCTTCCATAATAAACTTCCCAACCACCAAACCAACTCGTTTCTAGCCTGGCTTCTTCACTACCTAATAATCCTCCTAGACCTCTGAAAAGAAGATGGCCTCGAGATCTTCTCCTATAGAAATGTTTTGGAGTTCTATCAATGGGTAGATTCTCCACATGTTTTTATCATGTCATAATATCACTTACAGCAAATTTACTTGATGTGTATATATGTATACAGTTGTAAATATCAATAA
>NW_027109621.1:37251-49449 GCF_000696795.3 Halyomorpha halys
ATATCACTTACAGCAAATTTACTTGATGTGTATATATGTATACAGTTGTAAATATCAATAAATAAATTATTTAAAAAAAAAAAATTATTTTTAATAATGTAATTTTGTGGAACATTTCAGTGGAAAAACTTTTCTACTAAATTGTTCAAATTAAAATAATTTGAATCGTATTAATTTTCCAATATTTGAGAAAAACGCTTTATTTATGAATCCATGCTGCCGAAATACATTGAGTTGATACTTAAACGTTAAATATTTGAATGTAAATGATATTATAAACTTATAATAATACAATTAGCCATTATGAAACCTGTATACATAATAATTTAATAAATAAATAATTATACATACATAATTTAATTATACAACTTGTAAAAACAGGGCTGTCACCAGTCCCGTATCACCCGGATAGTCCTTTTTTATTTATCCCGTGTTCCGCCAACCTCCATACGGGACGTGTTTTGTCCCATATTTCTCGTTTTTTTTAGCCTGCAATTTTTTTTTTTTAATTCATATTAGGTTACTGGATGAGTTTGAGAAATTTTCTGGCTGGTTGAAAAACGGTTTAGTGCCAGTTAATGGCAATCCGTGCATACGTGTAAGAGCGGTTTGTTTATTGGTATTGATTAGGAAAACACTTTAGGATAATAGTCCATGTAAACAACTATCATAATAACATAATATTTATATTATATTGAATGTTTTTGTTTTTATTTTCTATATACTGTAACAAAATAAATAAATAAATCTGTAGCACTACAACCCATGAAGGGTCAGGGTGCATAACTTTGTAAGGAAGTACTCTTACTACACAAACGGTTGTGCAAGGCGGTTATTTGGTCAGAATCACGCTCAACTGGTAGATTTTTCCTCAATAAAGGTGTCTACATTATGAGGCTGGACAGAACCCTGAGTGCTAAAAGCTAAATGTGTTATCGTGCTAAACAACGAATAAATCAACGGTGCTGCTGTGATAAACCACTAAATGACCCTAAGCAGAGGTCGTCAACCTTTTGCGCGAACATCTTCGCAAACGAATTCAAATGCGCAATTTAACTCGGGCACTTTCACCTTGCGGTGCACCAAACCATTTTTTCAAAATACTACTAAAACAAACAAAATATAGTAAATATACAGTACATTCCAGTTTTTACTTCGCACTGTTTTTTTTTTTTTTTTCATTTTTTTCTACAAATTGTATCGCTTAAAAGATACTTGTGGCAACATTCTTTTATATTTTTTGTTTGACATATGTGCCGCGAAATATTATTATGCCAACAAGGGTGCCGCAATTGTTTTAGATTTTTTTTAGGCCCCAAATTTTTTTCCGCTTAGTGGAAAAATCAGAATAATTTAACCATGCAATATTATAATTCCTTTCATGATACTGCTAAAGCTGCATTTTAGTCTCGTTTAGTCAAGAAGAATAAGTTAAAAAAAATAAATAGAAATTTATATTTAAATTTACTCCTTTCTTCAGATTTAATATAATGTGCGAATGATATTTATCACAAAATTACAACAATAGCATCAGTGGTATGTAATAGACCGGTACCTATTGCTACCTCCTCCTCCCTGTAATTTATTTTATTAGTTGCTAAAGAGATCTTTCATCCTCATTGATGAAACATTCGTTCCAATAGGTTTCAGTAAGAAGGTGCATGCATGGGGTCGCTGTCATTATTTCAGTGCGGATCATCTGAAAAATAACAGGAGTTTTAATCTCCTAAACGCTGAGTTTAAAACTCAGTAGTTTTAAACGCTTATTTAACGTAAGCTTAAGATGCTTAAGCCATGTATACAATATGGCAAAAATTTTCATCAGTGAAGATTCAGATAGGCATTAAAACACATACCATTGCCTAATGATGAACCTGAATTTATTTAAACCGATGGTAAGCGACATTTGAACGTATGTTCAGTTTGATTAGTAGTTGAAATTTTTTTCACTGAAATATTCATGTTATCAGTTAGTTGGAAATAGTATTTGATGTGGAAAAACTTTCATAACAATACGAGTTTTATTCAAAGTGCATAAATCAATCATAACATTATTTTTTTTTGTACCACTTCCTTAAAATCTACTTTTTCATAATTACAAAAAAAATGCATTATAACCATAGTTAACTTTATTGTTACCATTTATTGCTACGTGTTGATACATATTGATCATTTCTGCAACAACTGTCATTAGAGGTTAGAGTCGGCGAAGTGGCATTATGAGATTACATCACTTAATTTTACATTGATTTGCCATATTTGAGGCTTATATCTTCAAAACTAGCAACATCCAATTATAAAAGGGAAAGTGAAAAAACTTACAATTGACATGCCGACCAGTTTTTTAAATTTTTGATTATTTGTATGGAAAGAACTTACGTCCGTAATTATTCCACAATTAGTTTCACTTAAGTTTCTGGGAATGTAAATTTAAATTTTGGATAGAGCTGGTTTTGGACCAAATTTATTGATTAAGCACAATTTTCAATGCGGTACACTGAATTATAATACTGATAAAATCAAAAATATAGTTTTAATTAGTAAAAAAAGATACCTTTTTTTCTTGGTGAAATTTCAAGAGAAAAAGTAAACATACGATTACAGTTGAAAAACAAGGTCAGTTCAGGACAATTTAATTGAAAAATGAAAAATTAAAGAAAAAAAATTGAATTTGAATACAAAATAAAAAACAACCCTTTTTCATTCTCATCTTCTTCCCTTATCAAGCTCGCTGCGACATACGGTAACCACGTTTTTATAATACTCAAAGGAATATACGCTTTTCCAATCGGGTCCAAAATGTTTATTCAAAAGATTGTCGGCATCTGACAATTCCGTAGGAACAAGAGGTAGGAGTACTACTGGTATCAAATCCGGGAACGTGTAAAATTTTCCTATTTTTCTCTTTAAACCGTTGAAATGCACCTACATCGTTGAGAAAGTTCACCTCACCCTGAACTTCAATATCATTTCCAAATATGGATACTTTTCTTTTGTAAATCGTGATAATATAAAAAGGAACCTAAAACCAAATGGCATGATTAAAAATAAAACCTGCAACTTCTATAATTAAAAAGGAACTGGCTTTGCAACAAGAGTATTACTTTGAACGCAATTTTCACGGGGATGAAGCTGGTGGCCCTTACCGCTTGGCAGTATGATGTGCATCGAGAACATGCGGAAAATAGAAAAAGAGCGGGTTTTGTTGTTAGTATAGAAATAACTAACATCCATGATTATTTCACAATAGTTTCAATACTTAAGTAATTTTAGATTTCTTAAAATTAAAATTATGGATGGAGCTGGTTTTAGAACAAACTGGGTGATTAACCACCGTTTTCATTGCATTACACTGAATATAATACTGGAAAAATCAGAAATATAGTTTTTATGAGGAAAATAAAAGACGCCAATTTTTTTCTTGTGAAATTTCAACGGGAACGGTGAACACAAGATAACTTTAGAAAAAACAAGGCATGTTTAAGACAATTTAATTGAAAAATGAAAAGTATGATGTAGTACATCGAGAACATGCGGAAAATAAAAATAAAATCATTTCGTAAAAACGTGGATGGAGCTGGTTTTGAAGTTACACGCCTCATTTAATCAATCTCGTTAGTTAAACCCTTTAAAAAAATCTACAACATAAAATGGTTGTTCGATTTTAACGAATAAATTGCTTTCACATACCAGGAAAATTAAATTCAATTAAATCTGTACCGCAACAACCGGTTAAGTGTGCTTACTTTGTAAGCAAGTTCAATACAATTACAATATAATGGTTGTTTTACAGTGCAATGGTTATGCAAGGAGGTGATTTGGTCATAATCACGCTCGACCGCCAGATTTTTATCCAATTAAGGTTACCCACTATGGTGGGTATGGGGCTGGGTGGACCCAAGAAGTGTTCCGGAACGCACAGGGATGACTCAAGGCTATAGTTTAATAGAAAATAATTATCTACCCAGGCAGATACGAATCCAGGTCGGAATCCGGGTGCTCCCTACCAGGCAAATACCCGCCTTTTATATGCAATTTCAGTTTCGTATGATAAATTTTTTTTAGCTATTTTTTCATACAGATTAGATACACAAACCATTTTGTGAGAGATGATAATTTCTATTTAGGAAACCTCAAAATTATATTTCCGTAGAAAACTCGTGTTTGAAATTAGCACAACGCAATAATTTCCTTTAATATATTTTCCATGTACAGGTAAGTGAAAGTAAAAAAGAAAAGGTTGTAAATTTGCATTTGGACAGAATGGAGCACGAAATTTTTGAATAGATGTATGTATATTCATGTAGTTTATTAATTTATTCATAAACATCGCTTATATATTGGCTGCTATAATATTAAAACCTAATCCTATTTATAGGCGTTTAGGTGACAAGGGGAGGGGGGATAGGGGAGTGCTGATCCAACCTTTTGTCGGGATGTCTCCCTCCGCAGGACAGGAACAGTGACAATTATTTCAAGAGCCCTTTGCATGTGTTGACATTTTGGCAGTTGTTCCAACAGATGCGTTTGCCCGTCAAATGGCCTGACACGTTCGTCCATAAATCCCAATGATTAATAAATATACATAATAAATATGTCTGGGCGTTTGTCTAAAAACAGATAAAATCCGTGGACCAATGTGCCTCTTTAATGGACTCAGGCCGCTGTATTAGTGGTCATGTATCGAATGAAAAAAAATCGCGATTTTATTTTTATGAAGTTTTTTTAACAACAAATTGAACTTTCATTGTCTATTGGTATACTTTTTGCTTTACTAACTTTCTTATTTTCTTTTCATAATTTAGGAATTATGCACTAATTATTTTTATATATCATTTTTGAACCCTGCAAAAAGTTAAACCTTTCAGAATTGCTAAATTTCAGAACTAAAAAAAATAAAGACAAGTACCTACTCTGGTTTAGTAATAGAATAATTTATAAAAATATTTTCGTTAGTAAGCCGGTTTATTTCGTTCTGAATACAGATATAAATTGATGTCACTTTATATCTGTATTAAAAAAAAAAATTGTTTTCCTCTTTAGTAAAGGGATTTTAAATTTCTATTACCTTTGTATATATATAATTTCATTTCATATTTGTAAAAAATAAATTATTCATGTTTTTGAATTATTTTAAGACTGTATTCAAGAAATAGACATCTATAGTTTTAAAAAAGAACTTTGGAATCAGGTTTCAGGGACGACTAATAGACTGAAAACACTTCTTATTTCTAATACTATTTTTAAACTTTTTTATTTGTTTCAGTTTCATAGGAATTTTCGAAACAGTGCCCAATAGTTAGACTACTAATCCTAACGTTATAATTAGCTTGCAGTTCTAGTGTTCTTATCGAAAAAAAAAGTACATTTTACTTTACATTTCAAAATGAATCCAAAAATAATTATTTTTCTTTATTACTGTGTTTTTTTTTTTAGAGTAATATTGAATTTATTTATATCACCTTTATAAAGATTTTCAAATTAAAAACTCTAATAGAAAAAATATAGTTGTATTTATTTGAAGGCTTACATAAAAGGACATTAATTAAATTCCACTATTTACCTTAGTTGTTTTTTTATTTTGCTATTATTTAACGCATTTAACTGGCTAATTTTATTAAAGATTTTTTTATATTACTTTATAATTATCCTTTTAGTTTTTGATTTTACTGTATATTTATTTTTACTATTTATTTGTTTATTTTATTCATTTAATAAGTACATATGGATTGAGTACTTACAGTTCTAATATTTATTTCCAAAGTGTGACAGATTTTATAATTCCAATGGAACTTTAATAATAAAAAAATGAATCTCCAGAATCCCCGTAATTACAGTAACATTAATAATGATGAATAATAGAGTTTGAAAAATATGAACATAATATAAAACCGTTAATAAGTAATATTTAGGGATCTTTTAAAGTGCTATTCATATTTTTCAACCAACTACAGGGGCTGTAGAGAGTGAATGATCATGAAATAAAAACATTGGAATTTTCTCATATCTATAGAGATGTCAAAATAAGATAATAAAATACTTGGCCTAACTGATTTGTAGAATAATGTTTATCTTCTTCAAAATAAATAATTTCGAACTTGTATGATCTATAGCAACATTAACAATATTAATGAGTGAAAATAAAAATATACAATTCTATATATAAACAATTATTAACTTTAATTATGGTGACTTTTTAGTTTTTCAGAATTAAATATTGTACATTTGACAGATCCTAAAATTTAATTTAATTTCGATTTTCATTTTATCATTTTGGAATGAAATTAATAATCAATTATATCTATACAGCCTCTATATTATTTAATTATTCATTTTAAATATTTAACGTTTCAGAAAACTAGTCATTATCTTAATTTTGATATCACAGCCTCACACTAATCAGCAAAAAAGGACTGTTCCAATGTAACATAGCCAATTAACCTATATTTGTCAAGTATTCCATGAAAATATTAATAAGTATTATTAAAGTGAGTAGTATAAGTAAATTTTCAAATAAATGAATTAATATTAAATGAATAGTGGACAAATATAGGCTAATTATATACTATATTACATCTGAAATGGGATAAAATTTGTTTAGTGATTAATGTGTGACTGAGAAATTAAGATCAAAGTTGTCCCTCATAGGGTCGGAATTTTAACATAGAATATTTAAGACAATAAAATAAATATTGTTGAGCTAAAATATATATGAAATTAATAGTTTCAGAAAGCACGATTTTCTTTGATATTTATTTCTTTATACTTACATATTTGTTTATGATAGTTTTTAATAGTTTTAGTCATAAAGAATGGCGTTAATTTGTTAGTTGATAGTGATGTGATAAGGTTTAGCGGCGTATTCCTTCTTTACTACAACAATATGTGACGAACTGCATAAAACGATTCACGTAGTAATTATCATTAACAAACACTTCCGTAGTCATGGTCATGTAGTAAAAGGGTATAACACTTAAGTCTAAATGAAGGCACTCTACGGATTGTAAAAACAGAATTTGCAAAAATATAAGGAGATGATCCGAAAGAGGAAATAGCACACCTCACATCAACATCAACACTCCTTGCAAGTACATTATGTCTCATGTCTCATGCGTCTGTGCATGTAATCATGAAGAAAGTATATTAGTATATTTTCAGAAAAGTCTTGTATTTTGTTCATTAGGGGGAAGGCACCCGACTACTATGCCAAGTCTTAATTTTTATAGACAACTCTATCTAGCCAAATAGTTTCTAAAATGTTGGTATACCTCATACCAACATTTTATGCTATCTCCGCTTCCACTAATAACCATGTCGTACGAAACGTCGACTGATTAATTATTTACTTGTATTTGAGTGATTTAAGGCTTTTTGCTGAAATATTTGTATATCGTTTTAATATTATTTAAATGAATCTACAAATTTTTTAATCATTTTTTATTGTTTTGTGAGAAGCCACAACAGGATACGATAAATAAATTGAAGGTTTACTTTATTTTTTATAAAACAAACTACATTATATTTTTTATATTTATCTATATGTATATAAATTAAGTAAATTTAAAGGAGATGGTCAAGACTGCGCTCAAGCAGGAAGAAAAAAATCAACTATTTATTTATTTTTATCAAAATTTGAACCAATGATCACTTATTCCATTAATGGTGAAGAATGTTCAACCAAAATGTTTTCAATGCACGATGCAGTTGTTTCTCATAAAGGGCACTAGTAACTCTGGGTCATTCAAAGAGATTATGAAATTGATTCAAAACGTTCGCGGGATAATATTTATCGAAGATCGAGTCATCGAAATTCGGCTGACCAGTTCACTCAAAAAATAGTTGCAAAGCTATAGACGCACAAACTTAATGCAATTATCTAATACAATTTTTTATTGTTTAAGTTCAAAACAATCATCCGATTTCATAAATTCAGGTCTCAGATATTTAGAAATGGTTAGGGGATTAATTCTTAATTAAATAGTCTATAAAAAATAATGGTCTGTTTTTTAAGGATTATACGAGTAAACCTCTGTTTTTTAATATAACTATACATAAAAAACGTTATTTTTTTATATCCTGGTAATTTTCTATCTATGATTAAAAATGTTAATATTTTAATTTTAACGATCTTTACTTTTAGTTGAATAAAACAAGTCCTAGAAAATTTTTGCTTTTACTATCCCCGATGGGGGTGTGTATTCCATTTCAGGTTGGATTTAGGGATTCAGGGAGCAGCGTGTGATCTCAAGCCGCCGGAACTTGGGCTCTGCCTACAAAAAAGTGTTGCTGGGCTACAAACTCCCGCCTGTTTTTGTGGCTGTTAATTCGTCAGTGTGCTTTGAGTTACGCTACCAACAGTGAAACTAAATATTCCATTGTATATACCTCGTATACACACCAGAACACTTTTGTATTTATAAATATTTCTTAGAGGAAGTGTGACATATAGCACATTTTTAATTGTTTCAGTATACAGAAATAAAAATCTACATATATATTAGTCAGTATAATAATTAAATTATTTTTATATTTTAAATGTTGACTGATAGATCAGCAATATCGACTTCTGGAGGTCTATATGAAATATAGGGGTCGATTAGTAGTTGATGAATACCTGTGATTTTTAATCTCACGTTTATTTAGAGTAATGCGGTATACATGCTTTTCGTTTTTAATACTACCTGTAACGTCTCAAAGTACAAGATATATTAATTCAAGAACCGATAAATCAAACTTGTTGTCACAGAAAGATTTTCAGTGTTATTCAAATTTAAAATTACATATCGCAAACGAATATTATAAATTACGCTTTGGAGATATTGAAAATATGGGTACCAGAATGGATTATTGCGCAACTTTATGCTTAAAATATCGACATTTCATATCGAAGATGAAGTCATTGGAATATTACTTGCCCTTCAAGTACAGATATTTTTAATAATTTAACTATGAAAAAATTTTGCCATAAAAGATCCAAAACATTGTAATGCGTTATTAACATGTTTATTCTATTCCCGAGGTAGTATATGGTTAAATCTGACATGACATGGTTATTATATAATAAGAAAGCAAAATATATTGAATATGGAGCTCCGAGGTGATTAAGTACTGAAATTAACATAATATGAACCAAAAAATGCCAATATCGCTAAGCATAAATCAAGCACATCTTTCTCATTGATTTATGCGAAATAAAATAGATAATTTAGGAAAAACTCAAATTTTTAAAATTTATTTTAATTTAAGATCAACTACTTGGTCATTACATTATCCTCAATGTTTATTGTTTCAGAGATTATTGTATTTAAGTATTAACCTTTTTTCTTTTCGACAATATGTTTTACTTTATATACTTATAACTTGTTCGAGACTTTATTATTTAAATAAAATAAATTATATCCAATTAAGTCTCAACACTCCTAATTAATACTTTAAATGTCCAACATTTCGGCCAAAATGGCCTTTCCCGAGTACAATCTTAACTATAAATTCCAAGCTTTACACTAACTATTAAGATTTGAATGCTATTCTGCCGAGTTCAAATATAATTAATCAAATTAACCTATGTATGTCACAATTTCATTTTAATATAAATAATTCTAATTGAAAATAATCTAAATACTGATATACCTTACTCATCAACAATATTTTTTAACGGTAAATTAATAACTAAATATGATCATTTATTAAGATGCTGAGGTGAAAGAAACTTCCATTTAGGATATTATCCCTATTCTATTTTGTTGAAGTACGTTTCGGGTTTCCCCATATCCATGAACAAATATATCTTTTTTGTTATTTACCATATCTTTTTGAAATATTGTCATATAGTCACATTAATTAAAATTTACGACATAACATTATATGTATAAACAATGTCTTTCACAACTGATTAATTTTTTAAATAATTTTATGTTGTAAATTTTAATTAATGTGACCATTAGACAACATTTAAGGAATAAATGTACTTAACAAAGTGAGATATATCAGTACATGAATATGGGTAAACCGTGAACGGAGTACAAAGTTTTTTTACTTCAACATCTTAACATTAAATGAAAACAAACAACTTCCTAGGAAAGAAAATCCAAATCTAAATGTGACTGTTAATTTATAGTTTAGATTGATGAGGATAGCTAGGTTGGCCGAAACGTTGAACATTTGAATTAATAGTAAAGAATGTTAGAGACTTAATTAGATATAATTTATTTTATTCAAATTAACTAAATACTTATACTTTTATTAATTAAATTAATAAACTATTTATATTTATATGATATTCATACATATATACATTTACTTATATACTGGTTTATTTACAATTATATTTTCGAGTTTTCTATATTTTTTTTATTAGTATATATTTATGTCTGTGAATTACAGTATTATAAAATTAATGCTTAAATAAAGTACACTGAGTGCTTATCTATATTTCGCAGTTAACAAACACGCTCTTAATTGTGTCGATAAGAAATAAACAAATTATTGGGGGTAGATAATCAAAAACTTTTAGTGGCGCCTGAACTAGATTATTATTACTCAATATAGTACTATATCAACCCCTCTTGTTTTATATCATCCTCATATGATAGTAATTCAAAAGTTTCCATGTTTTTAAGCCCAGATTCTAGTTCAATCCAGCTCCCTAGTAGAGAAATTTTCTCTTCAATCTCTGTAATTTATTTTCTAAGGTTTCCTTCAAGACTCAGGTCTTACAGGGAAGCACGTTTCAACATTTTATACCATGATATGATTTCTTCAGATTATCTGAGATTTTAGTGTTTCAGAGATTAGAAAATATATTTTTGCTGTTTATTGTACTGTACAACTAGAAATAGAGCTTTGTTTATTTATTCTACTTAGAAGAATAATGACTTTACCGGAGATTTTATACAACTACAGAACACATCACAGCCACTTTGCAAATGTAATTAACACGATAGCATCACAGCGACTATCCTCCATCTTCACTGTTCTCAAAAATGTACAATGCTAATTATAATTGGTGATCTCATTTTTTAAAAAAATGTAATTGTACCCCTTTATTTTTGACAAATGATCAAGGAGGAATAATAATTTATATAATGTGAAATCCTATTGTATAAGTATAGAAAACTATTTAGTTAAGGATATTTGTTAAAATTACTACTTATGGTAAAATTGTGGAATATCAAAGGTTGACCAAGTGTAATAATAGAAAAGGGAGTTGGTCCCCATGCGGTCAAAGAAAAACTCAAACAGAAATTAAACTATTTATATTCAAGCCAACGTTTCGCCCCACGTTGCAGGGCTTCATCAGGGCTAAAAAATATACAAACACTTAAATGATGTAAACATGAATGAGAAAAGTAAATGAAAAATTAAAAAGATGTACAATGAAATGTAAAAATTAAATAAGAATAATAAAAGATTATAGACAATTAATGGAAACGGAAATAATAAAAAATAAAAATGAAAAAATAAGAATAAGATCAACCTTACAGTACCTTACAGACTAGAAGTCAGAGCAAAAGTGAGCTGTTTGACAGAATGTATATTAATGAAACTACCATATTTACATAAATTTAAACTACCATATTATTATAAACTATTATAATTATAAACTACCATATTTATATAAATGAAACTACCATTGTTAATTTTGTACATTTTAAAAGTGTATAATCATGTAGGTACCTAAAAATCGTTTTGGTTGCAGAATCTTCATAAATCATTATTCCAGTTATCCTAAAATTTTACACATACCTATATGAAAAGAATATAAAAAGTTTTTTGCTATTAAAAAAAGAAGCTGAGCAGAGCAAAGAAAATAAATACTTATTTAAAACAAACAATAGATCAAGTGAGTTCAATATATTTTTAATTAAAACATAATTTTATATTTTGAATAAAAAAAAGCTTTGTAAAAATCTACAAAAAATATTTAATTTTTATTATTATTTTCTCGTTAGCAGGAGAAATTGTATTTGTTCAAATATAGGATACGTAGGAGTAATAGTTTACATGAAATTTGCTAAAATAAATTGATTTAATATGGACAAATTTTCATTTGCCAAATTTATATTCATATGTGAATATCATAAAAAGTACTACCCCTTCGAAGATAAGTGTCATAAACTACTTTATAGTAAGTTAAATTTCCTTTATTTTGAGTGTTGGCAGACATATGTGTGTCTTATGGATCTAGAGATATATTTT
>NW_027109621.1:49499-77528 GCF_000696795.3 Halyomorpha halys
ATAAATTGATTTACAGTTGTTTGGATAAATTTTGATTTGCCAAATTTAAATTCATATGTGAATATCATAAAAACTACTACCCCTACGAAGATAAAAGTTATAAACTACTTTATAGTAAGTTAAATTCCCTTTATTTTGAGTGTTGGCAGACATATGTGTGTCTTATGGATCTAGAGATATATTTTTTCAAAAATCCAACATTTTATACGGACAACTAGAAATTAACATTTTGTGAGTTTATTTTGTCAAACTTCTCCTACAAAGATAAACATAATTGACTATTTTGTAGTAAATTTAAATAGCTTTAATTTGAGCACTGGCAGACATCGGTACGTCCAATGACTTCTGAAATAAAGTTTTTCATAAATAAAATTTATTGTCCGAACAACTATTAATCAATTTATTTTAGCAAATATCATGAAAACTACTATTTCTACGAAGGTAAAGGTCATAAGCTTCTTTATAGTCCATTAAACTAGCTTTAATTTGAGTACTAATAGACATCTGTACCTCACATAGTTCCTGAGATATAGATTTCTCAAAATGAATTAACTACTTATCTTTCTGTAGATTTTTAAGAAATTTTGCTTTTTAAAAAGCTATATCACGAGAACTATTGGACGTAAATAGCTCTTTTAGGGCTAATATTTCAGCAAATTTACTCTTCTTTAAATAATGTTCTCTTAGATTTTCTAGTGTTGTTGGTAGTTTTTATAATAGAGAGTTCCGAATGAAAAATCAATGTTTTTTTAAGGTTTTGAAACAGCCGCCATTTTTAATCCCCCTACCTATACTTGGCAGACTGATGAATTTTGACTAGTAATTATACATAGTTATTATTGAAGTAATCAAAAATTGGGGTGAGATAACTGCCTTTTTTCTTCCCGGCTCTTGTACTATTAAACACAGTGTAGCTGCGATATCACAATACCGAGAGCGTTTAAACTAATCGTCGAATTGAGTTGTGGCCCTCAGTCAGGCTCCGTCGGCTCTTAGCTCCTTGCTGGGCTACGAAGTTGCTGGAGTGTGTTACGATAGCGGACTTTGCTAATCCAAGTGTCGCTACAATGTACTGGACGTACCAGCCTCTCTATGCCTAGTTTTCTCTAAAGGCTAGGTCTTCATTCGAATAAGCGATTAAAGAACAATTTTTAATTACAAGAAACGCGTAATTAAAAAGTAAAAGATGTTGAAAGATACATAACCGATATATATTTGAGCAGCGAGTCCGTTAAAACAATTACTAGACAAATGAGTGATTATTTTCAGCTCTTTTTGATCCTGAAGGGATAAATTTAATATGTTTAGTACCAGCCTGAACTAATCAAATAACTTACGAAAACCAATTTATTACTTATAATTAGCCTTAAAAATCAGAAAAATTAACTACATTTTTTTTTCTTTTTGTCGATTGTACTTTTATACCATTTTTGTATTCTTTAATACAGTTTTAATTTATTTATTTATTTTTATATTCTTCATGTTTCGCTACGTACATTCTCACTTTCATTTATCTACCTATGTTTTTATAACTTTTATTTGACTACAAATCTTATGTTTGTCTTTGAATTGGATTGATTCATAATTTAAAAACTATCTGTGTCTTAAAAAACATCTGGACACGACAGAACAGTGAAAGAGATCCAGCCTATTCTCAACAGCTGCAAAGATATTTATTTAAATGACCTCTAAATTTAGCCAATAGAGCTGGAAGGAGGCATTGTCCCAATATTTCGGAAGGTCCTATTCCTGGAAGCTCTGCGGAGTCCAGGGGAATACAGGTGCTGCTGTAGCTTCCAGGGCTAGCTGGATTCTCTTCGTTCCACTAAGTTATTTATATACCACATATGGCATTTCGTCCTCGAGTTTGACATTCCTTAGAATCCTGATGGCTTAATACCTTTTAATTTGGTTCCGTCCGCAGGGTGCTCATAATGGATTTAGGAAGTGTTGTGATATATGAACTCCGGAAGAGAAATTCTACTAGTAATATAAATAGGCATGAACAATTAATAATATAATCCAAATCATTATTGTCTTGTACTAAACGTGAAAATAAATTTTCTTTTTTATGAAATGGATTCGTCTCTACTTTTTTTTTCTTCCTGCGGATCTCAGTTAAAGAGGACTGGAGGGTGGGATGTAAAGAGGCTCAGCATATTTTATGTAATATAAAACATAAAAGAGATTATGTATAATGAGATTAAATTAATAACTGAAAATCTTTCGTGAATAAATGTTAACTTTTTGTTATTATGTATCATGAGTTTCCACATTGATGTCCCGAAATTATGTATAATGTAATTATGTTTATGATTATGCAAATCCTTATAGTATGTAGTGACCCGATAGAAAAACTCAGAATTCACTTAATGCTAGTGGCTGCAACAGCTGTCACTATCAAGAACACCGTACTCGTGGAACCACTCCTACAGGAGTCGTCCCTTCCGCTCCCCTAATATTTTTCCTATTTACCAGCACCTATGGTTAAATTTGTTAATAGAAACAAATTTTACGTGAAGTATCCTTAACATCCGTATGTAATATGGTATCACCTATCTATAAGATTGGATAGGTATTTTTATTGACTACAGGTAACATGCCTTTCCCTATTTTGTTATTAGGTCGCCTAACACATTTCGTTGAAAAAGATACACTTAAATGGATTGATATTATCTTTCCGTGGGCTATTTTTATAGCTAATTTTTTAAGGGGAAACTTTATATCATGCAGATATCGATCTGCGGTACCAATCCGTCATGTCGACGCGTTTGTATTGACGATGAAGTCATTTTCGCTCCAATGTTAATAGTACTGTTATAATCTTTGTAGAAAAGAGTATAATATTGAGGGTAAGATATGTGTAATGTGAAGCCAGAAAGGGAGCCTTATGATAAACGTTGGGGACTTGGCAGTGCCAATCATTGGGTGCCTTCTGTTTCAGTTTAGATTATAACCCTGAGCTCTGAGGGCGTGACCAAGTCCCCTTTTTTTGGCTTCACTCTCCTTTAGAATAAGAGAAGGGTATTATAATAAAACACTACGGTATTTTCTCTCCATATAGCAAAGTGGAGATTCAGCTATCTGTCAGAAATTGGAAGTAAATGCTAGAGCTACTCTATATTAGCATCATTAGAGAAAGGGAATTTTTGTTTATTTATTCATTTTTTAAGGAAATGCGGTCCAATAAAAAACAGTAAAGACGGAACTAACTTCTCATTAGTTTTAATTGTTTAGAATAACAGCGCATTATTTAATTGTTCTTAATAGCAATATGTCAGTTAAATTAAATTTTGAAAAACAACAATATTTATCATCTACCTACTGTTTAAAAATCAAGTAAATTCCTGCCTTTAACATTTAAAAATATATTTTAGTAGGAATTGTTAACCTCAAGATAAACATTCTTATCCCTTTTGTCTATGCAGCCGGTGGCTGTATAGAATCGCTTTGGATAAAGAAGGGCAGTAGAGAAGCGGCGGAACATGTTGGAGCCAGAATCACTTCCATATGAACAAGAACATGAGAAGTGAGAAGGGAACACTCTTGTTAGTGGTTTTTGTATCTACAGCTGAGTGCTTTTTATCTACTATCAGATGGAATGAATCATTTATAGAATCTATTTCCTCTTCCTTCGTTATTTAAAGCCCCAAGGCGTTCCTTTCCTTCGAATCCATAGTCTGAAAAGTCTTTTGGCATTGTTCTACTACGATAGGCGACGGTAAATTTCGAAAAGATGAGTTTGGTTTAATTTTTTTGTCTCATATACATATTGTTTATAATACACTTAATTGTTTTCTAGTCTTTAAAAGAAAATTCTTTTATAAATGTATCAAAATATAGACTTCAATATGAAAATTAAAAATTATAAATAAATTAGTTTTTTTTTCTTCAAATCGAAAATTAAAACGGAATATTCGAAACGATTTAGTTAGAGGCAATCTCCTTTCCGCCGGCCGAAATTGGCCAATCTCTTGCCCTGCCCTCTAGCGATAATAAATTACAATTCTTTATCGATAGAGGAAAAGTAATAAATTTGTATCATTTATGATATGGTGTCAGATTAAGGCTTGTAAATCATTTGGGCTAATTGTTCGTATCTAACTTCGACCATAATGAGCATTTTGAAAGTATCTGATCCACTACAAAAGTTTGCATGATAAATCTTGACTGATAATTCATAATTATTCCTTATCCTATTATTCTCAGGGGTGTAGACTTTCTTGATTTTTCAAAAAAATTAAATTTTTTGTCGATTTAATTAGATGCTTATCTATAGTAAAGGAATGAGTTCCAAATAAAATACCTTAAGCAGGGTAGATATTACCAAGTAGAGGCACCGGGTCTAAGTGCCCCGGATATGGGCCCCCCCCCCAGGTTTGAGATGTGTTTCTGCAAATTTTATTCTAAAAACATTTGATTGACCAAAAACTGTAATAAACATTTAAAAGAAAAATTAGGGGTTTACATGTAGTACTCTTGGTTTGTGAATTGAAAAATCATGCATTACTTCTTACAAGTCTATTTATTTAAGTATATCATTTTCTACCAACATTAGTGATAAACTGCTTAATCTTTCTTAAAACATTCGTTCTTATCGGTTCATTGTTTCTTTTTTATTTATAAATCTTAGGAGGCCTAGTGGACCTATGGAGAAAGATGGTACTGGTCAGGGCAACTGCTGAAGTTGCTATTGTTTTCAGTATCGCAACTTCAAAAAAAGGATACGCCTTGATTGTGAAGAGTATCAGCTAAACTAATTTGTAATCGAATTTTTTATTAGTTGAACTAATTGACAAAATTGGTCACTGTTTGCCGTACGATTAATGCTATCCATCCTAGGACCTAGAGGATTCCATAGATCACGAAACTCTAGGCCCGAATTCAGGGGAGCCTTAGTTTAAAGATGGTACTGACCGGCTTAAAGACGACCAACTTGGCTATCAGCCTTGACTTCGTTTGTTGTCATTTATCGATAAAACGAAGGACTTTGTCAATTCTAAATGCCGGATAGTGTGATTTTTTTATAAATTATTTTGGTTCTGATTAAAAATCAAAGTTTGCATTATTTCAGAAAAATCCTCAAATTTTTTCTAACTATCTTAGAATCTACCAACAACACGAAAAACACTTTGCACTCCTTTCCTAAATTAGTAAATTACGGTTTAGTTCAAACGAAACATAAATTAAATTAATAAATGTAGTTCAATACATTTTGAGTTGCTCGTACTTGAAGCACAATTAAACAAATAAAATGAAATAATACCAAATGTTTCTTATGAATAAAATTATGTTTAAAAAGAAAAGTGAATTAAAGGAATTGATTATTTTTATGTACTTTATTCATTCTACATTCTTCATTATTTCTATATACTTGGATTTAAGTTGTTTGAGCATATAGATCTTGGTTAGCAGTTGGTTTGATAAGGAAACTTGTGCTATGTAGGGGAAAGGCTTCTAGATTCATCTTTGGATGAGTTGTATATTTATAAACTCCTGGATTTTTCACCCTCATTGAAGCACCTGATCCAGTAATCTGATTACAAAATACTCCAATAAGCCTCCCCTCTTTGGGGAACCACATCGGATGCAGACTGGAATATTTTGAGAGGAAAACGCGATATGCCCTTCCGCAATCAGAGATGCAATCATACGTTCTGTTGAATATGATTGATTTAGCCCGAACAGAAACTAAGTAACAAAACGAGTGTGTAAATAAAAGTGTGCAATCTGAGGGCTGCCGAACGATTTGCAATTTAAATTTTCTGTTTTAGAATAATCAGCTCATTCCAACGATCTTCATTGAATTTTTTATTATTTTCCCCTGGATCCCTTCCCCCCCTTCTGAATCACAATGTCATGAAAGGTTTAAAAAAAAAAATTAATATGACGAAGTTATACGGGATTCGATAACTTGCTCAATTTTTGCATCTGATGCCTAAAAATAAAGCTTGGGAATTAATTAATGTTCTAATTACACTTAAAAAGTATTGAATAGTGAAATTTAAAAAAAGAAATAAAAAAAGGGAGAATGTAATAAATATTTAATAATAGAAGGCAACTCAAAAATATTTTTAAAAATAATTTATCTATATTACTAATTATTTTCAAAGTTAGAACCATATCCACCACCAAAAATGGAAAATAAAATTGTGATAAAATTATTCAGACCGATGATTATTTTCTAATTGATCCATAGTAAACCTTAATAAGAATTTATTTTTATTATTTTATTTTTGGAATAAAACATCATAATATCACTTTCGTAGCAGATTTAGCCTGAAGTATGTATGCGTCTGGCGTATGAAAAGAAAATGGCCACGGAACCTTTTAAATTTAAATTGACGTTTAAAGTACCCCATTGGGTGGTTCCTTCTCAAGATTTTCAAGTGTTTGAAACATTCCACATATTTACTTATTGTATTTTTTTTTTTTGTACAGTTGTAAATTACAATAAATAAATTTTAAAAAAAAATAATAACAAATCAATGCTTTCTAAGAAATGGTAATTCTGTAAGACCCCAAAGGTTATTTAATTATCTCTTTAAATATCTCTCTCTCCCTCCATCCCTCCCTTTTTTTTATTTACAGTATTTAAGGGCTTGCAGTACTAAAAAAAAAAAAAAAAAAACTTACTAACAATTATAATTGAAAAAAAAACATTCACTGTGATAATTATTAATACTAATGAATTTCATTAATGACTGCCTGAAGTTGGTTATCATTGTTATTATAAAGTAATTTAAATTAGCTTCAACGATACTTTTGAAATTTTCGCGTTCAAATTTACCTTCTATTTCTCTGGAATGCAGCCGAGAAGAATGAAGTACAAAGAAAAAGAGGTAATTCCCTGAGATAACATCAAAACATAGTTATCATTATGTTGAACATTTTTTTTACGCTGTTATTATAATGTAAGGAAAAATTACACTGGCCTACCGCATGGCTCATTAGCATTATACCCTACTAAAAGAGATTTATATGTATGTTTTTTTTCCTTCAGTTAGTATCCAGTACCTGCTTCCTATAAAAATGGTTAAGTAAGGGGTTCTTTTTACTCAGCAGAGGTAAAATATTTTCGAAAAGTTTATATGAATTATTTTCTAGAAAAAATAATCTTTTTAATCGAACGAAAACAAAAAATTAACTTCCTCCTTTTAAAATTTCCATATCCAAAATTTAAGGTCAATTTAAATATATGTAAAATCCAAAAATCGCACAAAATAAAATAAAATCATTCCAAAATTCATAGTAATTTTGTAAAATCTTTTTGCTAAGATTTCTAGGTATTTTTTTTTAGTGTAGGCAACTAAGTAACAGGTTATTTTAGGATGATTATGAGAACTGGACATTATGTCTCAACCATTCATGAAAATAAAATAAAATTGTTGAAATTACTATTCTTATTTTTTTTTAAAACTATTCCAAATCCTGAAAACATTATTTCTTAAACGGGCGGACTGATTTCGATCTTGTGGCTTTTTTTATTTATTATTTTTTTTTTTTTGTAGAGATGCTCGATGCCTTTCTAACTAATCGGACAATTGAGTGGCTATTCACTAATGCTAGTTTATTTTTGACAGATAATATGGTCCTCATATGTAGAAAAAATTAAGATCTGTCAGAAGTGATATTTTTTATATTTTTTTTAATTGGAATTTTTAATTTGTAGACATTTCTTTCATTTTTTCCGACAACTTTAAATATTTGTAGGAAAAAATCTCTCGATTTTTTTATCACATGTTAATTTTAGTTTAACTATAATTTTGAAGAACACTGGACAACAGTAATTTTGACGAAATAATGGTTTAAAAATTAAGAAAACATGGAAAGCTGTTCTTGTTTTGGAAGAGGCTTACGGAATCTTAGTTAGGAACCACTGCTCTCGGCCTCTATAGACAAGCGGTGAATGAGTTGAAATGTATAAAGGATTTGTTTGAAAAAGATTCCGGTCGGAGTTGGCTAAATTTTATCAACTAGTTTGTAGTTGGAGTAGGCTTATATATATTGCATTCAACACCAACTTCCTAACTTTTTCAGCTTTCCCAATCATATTTTAGTTGCTTTTTGTTGCTTAATATTATTTGTTCTATAGCTCGTTCCAATTGGATGAATAATAATCCATGATTTGTTTTTTCATGAGAAGGATGTCTTAGAAGGCTCAGATAATTTTGTCAGAATGGCTTAAGAGGATGTGTTACTTAAGAGGATTCTGACCGAGCTCTTTTTTAGTAGCCGCAGAGTGGGGTGACCAAGGCTACAATTGGTAGTTTGTGTGGTCACTGATGCCAGACAATATCTGTAAATCCGAAACTGGATGGTGGTGGTACAAAATAGAGACAAGTTGCGGTACTGCTGCAAGAAGCCAGAATCCTTCATGGGTTGTGCCAAAATGCCAAAAGAGAATTTTCATTTGGATTATTTATTTATTTTTTAGTATTAAATCATGTGTATTTTGCTTTAATTCATTGTATTCCTAAATATATCTTGTTCCTGATTTGGTACTACAGTCCAAAAACTTTTCTGAATTTTCAAACATATGAAATTCTTATAGAAAAAAATGTTGAAGTGTTCATAATCTTTACTGATTTTAAGATTAAAATTTAAGATGTGTTTCTCGAATCCAATCCTTACAGTCCAAAAGCCTTCGTAAAATCCTTAATGCACCTTACTTTGTCACAAATCAAATCATCCATCAGGACCTCAATGTCCCCTATGTTGCCAATTTGGCCAGATCCAGATACCAATCCTTCCATAATAAACTTCCCAACCACCCAAACCAACTCGTTTCTAACCTGGCTTCTCCTTCACTACCTAATAATCCTCCTAGATGTCTGAAAAGAAGATGGCCTCGAGATCTTCTCCTTTAGAAATGTTTTTGGAGTTCTATCAATGGGTAGATTCTCCACATGTTTTTATCATGTCATAATATCACTTACGGCAAATTTACTTGATATGTATATATGTATACAATTGTAAATATCAATAAATAAATTATTAAAAAAAAAAGATGTGTTAAATAGGTCACAAACATTTATTGATGGTTGATAATCTATTGCCATGGTTATCCTTAGCTCCTACCTTTCGCTGTAACTTATAAAGGCTATGCATTTCTTTATCTATCTAATTAGACTTGTTGCGCAGCAAGACAGATAACATGAAACGAAATTCTGCACAAATTAGTTAACCGCAAGCAGGCATCCGTGAACAGTCTCGGATCACTACAAGGATTCCCCATTCCCGGATCTTGCTACGAGAACATTCTCGGTAGTTGCTGAGTCAGCCAACTGAGTATAGAGTGGCGCCAGTGTCAACACCACGTACGCTTCAGTTTACACCAATTAGGCTCTACGCATTCGTCGTACAATTCCGGGAAATGTCGTAATCATCTGGTCTGCAATGATTCGCTCTCTCCGTGACAATAGTTCGTTCGGATTCGAGGAACTGAGAATTGATTACAATTACATTGCCAAAAAAAAAAAAAAAAATTAAATTAACTTACACTTCATTTCGCCTGATTGAAATTTTTATACATGCAAAATAAAAATTCCTAAAAAAAATTGATCCAAATAGTTTTCTATTTGATCCCTAACACGGGAGTGATTTATACTCATTTAAGAGAATCAGGAAAAGTACTAGTATCAGTAAAGTTCTTAGGAATTAAAGTCATTGGGAAAATCCAAACATCCGTTTGTCTATTTTTATAAAGATTTTATCTACTGGAAGCTTCGTATTGGGCCCAAAAATAATTCCCTATCTTTTCAACTAATGACGTTCAAATGTTTTTTTCAGCAGATCTTAATTTGCCAGGGTGATTCAGTCCTGAACAGCGATGGGTTTCAGAAATCTAGCCTACTTTTAATTTTATAGGAAAATAAAAAAGGGAAACTCATATAGAGCAAATAGTTTTATTTATATACTTATTTGCATATAACATTGTCATAATAAAGCATACTGACAAATAAAACGCTATTATATACTACGCATTTCATCTATTTATTTTTAAAAGGAGATTATGTTTGAGGGTTCGGTCTGTGTGGAACAAAATTAAGTAAAAACGTATTTAATAATGCCCACGTTTCGGCCACAATTTCTATCCTTCATTATTGCTTGGAAGAGGTGTAGAATCCACCTGATGGATTGTGTTGAGAATCCAAAAACTTAGATTCTTCTCCTCTTCCAAGCAGCCCTGATGAAGGATAGAAATTCTGTGCGAAATGTTGGCACTAATAACTAAGATTTTACTTAAGTCCGAAACTGGAAGGCGGTGGTACAAAATAGAGACAAGTGGTAGTACTGCTGGAAGAAGCCAGAACCCTTCATGGATTGTGCCAAAATGCCAAAAGAAAATCATTAAAAGAAGATCATTAAGTTTAAAACATATAAAATTCTTATAGAAAAATTTTTGAAGTGTTCATAATCTTTCAGATTAATTTACTGATTTTAAGATTAGAATTTAAGATGTGTAAAATAGGTCACAAACGTTTATTGATGGTTGATAATCTATTGCCATGGTTATCCTTAGCTTCCCACCTTTCGCATTTACCATTGTCATAATGAAGTATTTTGACAAATAAAAAGTTTCTATATGCCACGTATGTCATCTATTTATTTTTAAAAGGAAAATATGTTTGAGGGTTCGGTCTGTGTGGAACAAAATTAAGTAAAAACGTATTTAATGTTGGCACTAATAACTAAGTTCTTACTTATTTGTGTTTTATACTGATTGCACCCTCAACCATCTTCTCCTTACATATATCATCCACGGTCAACAAACTTCTCACAATTATTTATTTTTAAATTTATGTTTTTGTGAAAAGTCCCATTTACAATTAATTCATTACATACAAGCTCCTTTATCAGCGTTTTGTAGCTACATTAATCTTCAGGAAAAACAGCTTTTCTAGAAGTTACATAGTCCCTTTATTTATTATAATCAATATTAGAATATTTCGTCATAAATTAAATGTTTCATAATTCACACTATTTGAATATATTATTTTAGAGTACATTATGAAAATTTAATTTATGGTGAAGTATGCTAACAAGGATAAAAAGTAAGAAAACGGAATATCTAACTACTGGAAAGATAATTCATCCACAAGATCAGGGATGAGCCCCGAAACATTGATAAAGGATTGTGTGCGTAGTAAAGACTTTTCAAAAACACTTACCAACTATTATTATTTTTTTTATACGTAATATCTGAGTAATTAAGCAAGACCCATAATTTAATTCAGTTTGCGAGGGTAATAGAGCAATGATAGCCTAGTATTAGGGTCATGAAGCATTAGCAGTTATTTATAAACATTTCATTATGACATAAAATTAAATGAGGTTTTAAGATAATCCATTGTTCCATTAGCGACCATTGAGTACCATTGAGCCAAGCATAAAAAGGTGATAAGCCGCGGTTGATAAGGTCATCGGTTAATGCATCAACAATTTATCCGAGTAAAGAGACAAAATATTAAACATAATATAAATTGCACTTAAGGTCCATGCCTTTTGCTCTAGTCGAAAAAGTTCCTTATCAATTCGTATATTTATTATTATTATTATTTTTTTAAAGAAAATATTTAATGTCATTGATGAAACAAAGAACGAAATACAACACAAATAATCTAGAACTCTTCAGAGATTATATATTTGCAGACATTTAAGATCTCAGTAATTGGCAAAAAAAAAGTTTATCAAGTGCATAGGTCATTATAATTTCCCCTCCACTTTTACCAGGTAGTTAGGTACTTAATTACCTATATTTCCAGATTTTATTCTGTATAAGACAGTAATCTCACGCCATGAAACGTGATACTTTTATAGGTTTATGATACTGCAATAGGTCACTAATTTTATATCCTAGTTTCTCCATGACATGCACTATACCACATCTAATAAGGAACTGGTAATTTAGTATATTCAAATCTCATTCAAACTAGTATTTAAAAAACTTACGATTGGCCAATTATTAATCGTCTTAATCAAAAATAAGTAAAGTAGTTTATATTGTACTTATATTGTATTGTTTCATCCACTAATTAAATAAAATAATATGAGTACGGTTCGTTACTCAATTCCTAATTCCAATATTTGGCAATAGAGACCTCAACTAACCAGAATTTGGCTCTTAATAACTAATAAATCTATTTATGAATTTATATCTATAATTAATGACTGGATTTATGAATACATATCATAGATTTATTTACAGATATTTATTTTTTTCCCCTGATCATTCCTCACAAGCATACAATCAGTGGCACGAGCTACTTTGGTCAGGACAGGACCATTTAACAATACTAAAATATTATTCCAGACAAGCATACAAACAAAAACAGGGATTTATTTCAATGAATATAAAATACAAGCTGTTAGGGCTAATGCGATACTACCTCTTGTCAAGGAGAGTAATTGCTGGAGTATATTTCAGTCCCAGGCACGGTCGATTCCTATTTACGGTACTATATATCTTTCACACAGATCAGGAAAAATAACATTATTTTTTCATTTGAATGCAACGTGTAACCTTTAATAGTTTTTTTTTTTTTTTAAGTTTTGTCTTGTCCTTTCAACACAATGGTTCCATAAACATTCAGACATTTATCACACACAGCTTACACTGATACACCACAATAGGTTTAATAATTCTTCATATTGTCATATTTATCATTTTTTTTTTCTATACGAATAAGTACGTCTATGAAGACACTTTTTTTTCCTCTTTGATAAGCTTGATTAAAAAAAAACAAGAAATGATAAATAATTATAATGACATTTTAATTTTTAAAAAATAATACTAAAATCTTGGCTTAATTTATATTAGAAAAAAATATTCAACAGTTATTTTTTTTATTGGAAGATTATTGATTGACCGTGTGTAAAGATGAAAGGAATATGGTCCGGGTGCGGTCAAGAAAAACTCAAATAGTAGAAATATACTATTTTAATGAGCCAACGTTTCGCCCCACGTTGCAGGGCTTCTTCAGGGCTATTTTGACGGCAGTCAAAACTAAAACTATAAAAAAAAAAAAAAAAAAAAAAAAAAAAAAAAAAAAAAAAAAAAAAAAAAAAATTTGAGTTTTTCTTGACCGCACCCGGACCATATTCCTTTCATCGTTATTTTTTTAAATTATTCGTTATCTAAAATATTTAGTCTTTGTCATGCATTTTTTTTTCTTAGTAACTAATTTTGTTCTGTTTAGTAAAATTTCCTTCGAAATTTCTTTTTTGTCTCATTTTATAAGGTCTTTACAAAATCATATCATAATTTTTAATGTTTGTAATTAATAAATAGATAGGTTTACTTTCTTTTTGTATGAAACACACATAAAAACAAAAAATTAATTATAAACTAACGTTTGCCATCTTTGAAATATTTCTGAAGTTTAAGTTGATCAAGGAGATTTGTTAGATTTTTCACTGATTCATAAAAAATATAGTCTTTCATTCATAAAATCCTTGATTCTAGTCCTATAGGAGACTTCATGTTTTATATCTTTGCATCTAAATATCCTTCTTTCTTTTTTTTCACTTTTTTTGGTAATATAAAATTTTATAATAACTGCAAACGGTTTCGTGTTGATTTTGTAATATGGAAATCAAAAGTACACCATAAAATTAGATCAGGCGTACAATAGTTTTATAAACTAACAAATTGAAGCGCAATGATAAGTTTGAGGTTTAATGCAAATGTTTTAGTCCGTGTAGATTCATCTCACTTATTTTATTTTCTAACAGAAGTGCATTGAAAATATTAAATGGTGATTTAAAATTTACAAAGTTTATACCCATGGAGGAATGAGTATAGAAGAGGTAGGTGAGCATCTCCTGGCGTACGCTAGTACAACAACTCCTTACAACGAGAACTACTGGGATCATGTGGGAAATAGAGCGTTTCCAACCCTACTTGTTCGGTAGACGATCAGGGTCCAGACGGACCTCAGATTCCTAAAATTGATGGGAAACCTATGGAGCAATGGGTGTCGCCTATGACAATTACACGGTGGAAAAGGCTGTTAAGCCAATATCATTAGAACATCACGTACAAATCTGGAAAAAGAAAAAGTTGTATCGGATCGACTTTCGCGAACAATCATGATAAGAGGGGTGAGCTACATGAAATGTGAAGCCAAAGGGGAACCATGTGATAAATTTCTTGGCTTAATTTATATTAAAAAAAATATTCGACAGTTTTTTTATTTTTTATTATTCGTTATCTAAAATATTTACTTTTTGTCATACATTTTAGGGGTGACCCCCACGAAATGTGAAGCCGAAAAGGGGAACCATGTGATAAATCTTAAGGGTTTGGCAGAGAATTCGGAGCCTGGCTACCTTCTGTTTCAGTTTAGGTTACAATTACAGACATTTCTATTAATATCAACGTAAGCACCTTTACGGTCAACTCATCTCTTTTGGCTACATTTTTTCTTTGAATGAGGATAGCGTATGAAACCCCATTGTTTTTATACAGGATAGTTACATTTTTTTGGATATTTTTGAAACTTTGATAGGAGTTCCTTCTTCCCTTTTTAAACTGGAAAATTCAAATTTCGACTTACAAAGGTACATATGTTAATATGCGTTAGCAGATGATTATATAATGGTGGAGGAATCTGATTAATACTGACCTGGAATTTCATCATTATACTTAATTGAAACATTTCTTGACGGAATTAATTGTAACTTTAATGAATAAGTGGTAACACGGGACAAAAGAACCATCTAGCAGGAATGAAGAAAATACAGTAATATGTATTCTTTGGCATCTAAAAATAAATCACCAACTGTTTTGAAGTCGGAGTTAATGAACAGCGTTCTAGGATGTTATTTTTTCGAAAGGCCAAATATTTTTGGCAGCCCGGACATCTCATCTGCACGGGCCAAGACATAGAACACATACTCGTGTGATTAAGTAATTAACAAGGCTGGCACAACAAGAAAAATATTCTATAAATAAAACAACCTTTAATATAGAGACAAAAAACTCAATAAGTAATAAAATCAAAATAACTGTTGAACCTAGAGAGAAATAAAGTTTTACAGTTATTCAATACGAGTTCTGCGCTCGTTAAATTTGGTTTATAAATTCGAGTTTCATACACATGATCGAGTGCATGACATAATTGAGCAAATTTGAATAACATCCTACATTTATGTAAAAAACAAAAAACTAAATCAATAGTCAGGGGTCCGGTCAATTTCATTAAAACATAGAAATAATACGGTCAATTATTTATATATATAACATTTAACATAATATTTACTTATCTTCGTTTCAGTAAATAACTTGGTTACCAAATTGCTGTAAACAGTTGTACAAATATAATTAATTTCATTGACAATACGGCTAGGTATATATTTTTTTTCAATCTCTTAAAATGCGAACTAATCTGATAAATGAAGTTAGTAAATTTTTTCATTGTTTTATGTGTTCTAAAAAACATTGTTTTGTTTTTTTATTCGGCTTAAATCTACAAATAGAGCACCTATCTTTAATTAAAAAAAAAATTCATTATACATAACATTTTATTTTTTGCAGTTTTATAAAAAGCAGAATTTTAAATTTAATTACATATGCGACTCTTCTCCTATTATCAAATTAATTAATCAATGGAGTATAATTGCTTAACACCTAACCGAAATTAATATCGCCCCTCACGGGTGCCGATGGAGTGGGGATGGAAAACAGAAAAAAAATTTAAGAGATTTTTTTTCTTGGGAAAATCCATTAACTGATCAAATCAGTGAGAGATCTTTTTGATAGCAATCTTATCTTAAATGCAAGCTACTAATTTGCGAGTCATTCGATTTAACGCCAACAATTCTTAAGGCTTTTCAAAAGCATTTATCTGTTGAGAGCCTGTCCTCGTTAGATAGGCCCTTCAACACTCTCCCCACCCGTTTTTTTTTTTCATTATCTTCACTTTGTAGGTGGTTTCATTTCGTTCTTTATCGCTGCTTTTATGTTATTCTGCTGTGAAATTCCGTGACCTAATCTATAGTGCACTCACATAAGTTCTAAATAGTAATTAATCATTAGTATACAATAGAGTCGTCTATAAAACATGTATGCCGGTAAATGTACAATATGGTTCAGTTTGCACTGCAATACCATTACCTAATGCATTATACAAAATACAATAATTACACAAAATGGAAGCTATATACATGTATTTACACTTAATTTGAAGCTGTTCCTCGCGTGATCGATTTCTAATCATAATTTTGTGATTTAATATTCATAGGTTTATTTGGCTTCCGTTATTAGAACTACATGATTTATTAGTTTATTACTGATATGAATATTTTGTTTTAATAGTGAATTTTGTCTCATATTGCTGTAAGTCTAAAAAATTAGGTGGGCCACAATAGAAAAGAAGGAATCCAATATTGCCTAAAGAAAATTGTAAATAAAGAAGATGGTATCTTAATAAATAAATGATTAAAAAAAGTTTATACTAACTATAAATTTATAATATGAATTGCTATTATTAACATTCAAAAATTAAAATTATTAACATTTTTATTTAAATTTCAGCTTGAAGTATGTTTTTGATTTAACAAAAAAAATATATATAGAAATGAGTATGGGTCATTAAAAAAATTTAAACTGAAATCGTAAAATCATTTGAGAAATATACTAACAAAAAATAAATTTACTATTTAGACGTTTAAGCAAAATTAATTTAAAATAAAAAATATTTTCTTAAGACGTTATTAAGATTATAAATAAAAAATATGTTTAGATGTGTTAGCATACTTACATTTAAGTGTAGAAAGCTTTTGTAGTATTTTCTTCTTCAGTATCCCTGAAGATAAACTGTTAAAAATGTTCCACCATATTATTTATTATATATAATAATAACTATTACACTAAAATACCTGTATATTATATTATATATCACATAAAAATGTAATTCTTACCAGTTGAAGGATTCCGGACTAGAGCGGAAAAAACAATGATGTGCTTTCAATTCGATTGTGTTCTGAAGAAGTCTGATGTTAGAATGTTCTAGAATATCGAGGCGCGAAAAATCAGCCAATGAGGTGTCAGCATTCTCTATAACTTAATTATCTAGTCTCCACTGCCGACAAGTCAGTTGTTACCGGTTCGGTTGTGTGCTGTCTACTTCATTCCTTATTTCATATTACATAGTCTATTTGCAAGTGCTAATTATGTGTTTATTGAAATATCTAGATGATTTTAATAATATTTTTAAATATTTATTTATTTTTTTATCGATTGTAAGTGCCGTTTTAAAATTCCAAGGTTTTTGAAAAATTAGTAAATAGTGAACCAAAAGCGAATCTCCTCCATCTTTGTAAGTGTTAAAATTTCCCTATATTGATATTTAAACAAGTTTTAATATTCTAATTTGTTCATCTAACTTTTTATTTAGTGAAATAAAATAAATTACCTGAATGTATTTACATAATAAATATGGATTATTTAGCTTTGTCTTAATAATTCAAGGGAAACAATAGATTACTATATTTTTCATTTGAAAAAAAAGTTATAAAAGACTAGATAGACCTTTAAGACCTAACAACTATAGTATATTTTATTTTATATCATTCATGTTGGTTAATTTTCAGGTTATATGACAATTTCTATTTTTAAAAAATAAAGGCCAACTTAAGATATTTAGGAGAATTGTTTAAAATTGTGTTCCAAAAAATTGAGAAATTCAATAGACATCTTTCATTTATTAAAACGATAAATAATAACTTGATGCTAAATTTTAACAAAGAAAGTATAATAGATTCAGTATAAAACAAAATAATGATATTTATCCAAGTTAATTGAATGAATATGGTTCTAATAATAGTTTTTAGTCATGTATATAAGAATGTTTTATTTTTTTACTTAATTAATAGCAATCTTTTTAAAAAATCGACCTTTTATTAATCTTCGAAATTAAAACTTATCTATTGTTTGTAGCGAATAAACTATTTACTTAAATTAAACTTTATGATTAATTTTTATAATCAAAATCCTATAATTTTAATTATTATTAAGATTTATTAATTTTGTTTACTCTGGTTGGATGTATGAAAGATAGTAATTTTTTTGTTTAAATTATTATTATTATTATGCTGATACTTGCATTAGAAGAGCTCGATGATGATTTTCAGAGTTGTTTTAAATTTATTTTACCTAAAATACTTATATATTATTGAAATTCCAATATTTTAATATTCTCCCTTTTGAAATGATAAGTTAAATTTTCAGTATGAAATCAGTATTTTTCATGAAATCATATTATATTTATCTTTTAAATAATAATAGTATCTAATACTAAAGGCAAATTAAAGAAATATTAAGAAATAGCGGATTAATAAGTATTAGTAATAATAACGCATCATATTTCTCTCAACACCTGTATTATTATATGTAATTAATTGACAAGTAAAAGAAGGAAATAAAGGATTAATAAATGAAGTTATTAATTAAAAATGTTTCTCGTCATAATTTTAAAATTAATTCATAGCAAGTATTTGTGTAATAGATATGAAGTTATTTTAAATATTTGATTTTCTTTACCAGAATATTGAAAAAAAAACAAAAAAAAAACTATAAATTAATATCAGTTGTATGATCAGAAATAGGCCCCAGTATGCTTATAGAATAACTTTTTATAACTAGCAATAAATGATTAGAAATACACTGGACGAATAAACAAATATTTATAATCCCAAACAGCTTTGTAAAAGAAATTGATATAATTTATTACATGAAGTCAAGTGAGTATCCTAAACGAATAGCCAAGATATTTTTGTTTACTGGTGTGTCCTATGGTCATATGAGACCATATGAAATATTATTGTTTTTGTTATTTATTCTTTTATTTTTTTTTTATGATGCTGGAAAGTTCCGATTCCCTTCCATGGTTGTGGTACTGGATCACTTCATTATTTTTTTTTATTTATAAGTTTATGAAATCTATTCAATTGCTTTGGGAAAATAAAAGCAATTGTAAATTTAAATAATTATCATAATCCTATTTCTGGAATAAAATTGTGTTCTAAAACAGTCTATTGTTCGTTGTGTCCAAATCTTGGCTTTGACACAATTCTAAGAGCAAATATCATTTTGGCTTGAATTTTAATTACGTTAAAATAATTAATCAATTTATAAATTAACTATAAATTTATCATTTGATATTAGAGGAAAAGTGTGAGAGGTTTCTAAGACTGGGCTTGTTAGAGATTCTTCTTTCAGTTTGATCGATTGTCAGTTAGTTGTACAAATATCATTTTAAATAAGTACATTTTATGTGCAATCAAGTATATATTTATTTTTAAAGTATGTGGCTATATAAGTATATAGATATACATAAAAATATACTTGATCGCACATAAAATGTACTTATTTAAAATTATATATACCTGATTTATTTAGTTGTTGTATATTTTATAACAATAATATAGGTAATTTATTAACTATTTTTATTTTATTAAAAAAAAACAAAGAAATGTAAACTGAAAATAAACTAAAAAAGCTAAAAAAATTCTCATTTTGGCCTAATTTATGCTTGTGGTTACTACTCTCTCCAGTTAATGTAAAATATATTTTAGCTTAAAAGTTCTCTTAGGGATAGATGATTACTGCCTTTGGTAGAGGAAAAATTAATTTAATAGATAAGGATTAAAAATAAATAAATATATTTAAGTTAATAAATTACAAATTGAATGCTGTATGCCAATGGGGTTGAGGGAGACCTTGCTCCATATAGTTTCACGTTTCCTGCCCTTCTTTTTACTCTTAGAATAACTCCTCAGTAAAACATTGAATAATAATGTAACATGCACACTAAACTCTGAAATCAGAAACAAATAATACTGTTGCTGAAGTACTAGAAGACAATAAGGACAAAGTAATGTAGATAATTCAGTTTATGGAAACCATTGTTTGCAGTTGGGGATTATTATAAAAATAAATTAAATCAATAAAATTTTTACTTTTAGACATTGTCGTTAATATTAACTCTATTAAACTATATTTTTGTGCTATAATGACTGACTCAAAAGTTTTAGTTATGGTTTTCATTCATTCAGATGAAATACAATAGAACTGAACTTGTGCTTGAAGCTTTGAACAGCAAAGGTGTCATAAAAATCACTTTCTGGAACTGGAGTAGGCATATGGCCAGTCAGCATGATTGAAGGTGTGCTAAAAATGTCAGTAATGGTCCCTTCTTACCTAAATAGAATTGGAAGACAACTGTGTGGTAGGGTTGAAGTTAAGACAGTTATATAATAATAACAGTCAAATAATAGTAATAACTTACACCCATATTTCTTGTTATGTATCCACCGATAAAAAGTACTTATTAGACAATAATTAAAGTGCTTTAAATATAACTGCCATTTTCAAGCGATACAAATGTAAATATGAGTGGAAACATTAGCTACGTTTTACATTTTCAAATGCGCCATTTAATATAGAATACAAAGAACTGTATTTAGCTTTTAAGTATTATCATTGCAATGAGATGTTGATAGTTGGCAGTGGATTAAAAAGTAGAGAAAATGGTTGGGGGGGGGGGGAGGGGTGCAGTCAGCAAATAAACAAAAAATTATTTATTCATGCTGACGTTTCAATCTGTATTTTAGGTCTTTATCGGGGTTAAAAAACAAGAAAAGAGATAACAACCATAATTCAGAGAAACATAAAAATTAAAGGAAATAATAAACTAACAAATTTGGAAATATACATAACAATAAATTGAAAATAAAATAGTTGATTAATAACCATGGGAGTAGACAGTTGCAGATTGATTGTAATGAAAGAGGAAATATAATATTATACAGATAAGATATCTAAGTAGTGTCTAAAAATCTGAAAAAAATTGAATTAACATAATGAATTGTATGAAAGAAAAATGAAATATATGAATTTTATATCTTTTTTTGTTTTTTAGCCCTGATGAAGACCTGAAATTCAGGTCAAAACGTCGGCACGAATAAATAATTTTTTGTTTATTTGCTGATCGCACTCCCCAAACCATCTTCTCCACTTGGCATCATTATAATTTTTTAAAACAAAATAGAAAATAAAAGACTTTTCTGGTAAAGCCATATTCTCCTGGATATCCAGAAAGTCTTACCTGAACTCAACGTTTAGTGGACGTTGTATTAGTTATAGTGATGTTTTAAATACAATTATTTTAGTATAGATGTATAAATTAATAGTTTAAGTGTCTATATCTCAAAGAGTAAAAAATATAGTTAACACTTTGCATTTATAGTGTATCTTTTGTTGCTGACATGTACAAATGATATTAAGTGTATGTCTTGCTCTCTTCTTTACATTCCCAGCTGGGAATATGCCACATTAATACTTCAATACAACTATCACACTGATAAACTAATTCCAGTAGAAATCCTTTGGCTGTTGCTTGTCTTTTTCCTTACTTTCATATCTTCTATCTAATGACATCCTCTTCTTCTAGTTCTAACCTTTCCCTACCCATAATACAGATAAATATCTCTTTATGTTAGAGATAAGATTATTCTAGATTCTGGAGAGCAGTCAAATAGAGCTATTGTTGGACACTTTAGAAGACAAGTTGTATATAGTAGTCTGTAGATAATAGTTGTACATGTTATGCCATAGTAACTGGCTCTTCTAATATTTTCATGAAGTAAATCTTACACCACACTATGGTTGCAAATATGTAACTATCGATTTAAACTTCAATAAGCGTATTAAAGAAAAAAAAAAAAGGATAGTTATATCTTCAAATAAATACACTAATTTCAGTTTAGTGAATTAAAAAAAATGATACATTGGTCACCCAGCAAAACGTATCGTACCGCCTTAAGTTGTATTGAGTCTTTTCAGGAATTAATAAATATGTAGAGACTATGTAGAGAATAACAATAATTTGTTAAGTTTTATTATTTTTTTAAAATTTATTTTTAGGTTTCTTTTTATAAAATATAATGGATTTTTTAGAAATGTAAATTAAACTTTTTGAGGATGTACGCACGTAGTCGGGACCAACGTTTTTAAAGTTACTTTAATTCAGACAAATAATAAAAAGAAAAAAAAAATGGATAGCAGTGGTAACTCATTCAATACTGTGATTAGAAAAATGAAAACATTGGAAGGGCTTAGGGTATATGATAAGATCTCATGGTGTAAATTTTTCAGTAAAAGTTTCGAAAAAATTTACAATTTTTATTTAATGATTTATATTCCATAATATTGTTGGTAAATATGCTGGAATGACAGTGTTAGACATATTAACACAATAAATTGCTTTAGTTGAGAGATACAAATAACAATAATTGTCCTCAAAATTGTAGCTTATGAATGGCTTACTCCAAGTAAGAAAGTATATAAAATGTAAGAATTTTATATACTATATATTTTTAAATTTTAATTATGATTTCTGAGACTATGAAGTATGTGAATCAGTATATGCGTACTATCATCTCTAGTTATCAACATATTTGCTTATTAATTATTATCAACCGTTAAACTAGTGATAATTGATAGTGATATTAAAAATAAATAAATAAAGTAAATACTTGTAATTATAAATTATCCTCTGTTGGAGAAATGTTTGATTACTTCAGTTGACAAAGCGTAATACGATACAATATGGCCGCAACAATCTAGACCTTGATTAATCAAACTGTTTAGGAAACTGTGTTTACCCTAAATGAATTTAATTCCACTGAAATTTCGTCAAAGGGTCATCCATCATCTAGAGAAAATTCAGCTTTAATTGATTTGCCATGATTTTGAACTCACGTTGGACCAACCCAAATGTCAAATTTATCAATCTAAACTTCATAAACATAATTATCTGTTTCAATTTTCGTATTAGCTTAAAATGAGGGATAGATGATGTTTTACTTATACAATATGACAACTAACGAAAATTCTATTTAATGAATAACGTCAGTGTGGTGCATGCATACATTTTATGTTAATTGCAAAAAAAAGAAAAAAATAGATGCTGTTAATATATGAGGTTACAGATTTTTTTTGTCATGGTTTGGGCATTACTCTTTTTTTTTTTTTTTTTTTTTTTTTTCGGCCAAGACTCCCATTGGAGTCCTATACTGCATGGGCATTACTCTTAACACGAATACTAAATAATAGTATTTATAGGTTATGTGTAAAACGTTTCTTGTCTCTCTTGATCCTTCTAAAAATCAAAATCAGGAACTGATATCTTCTAATGGACATCTTAATTTTTATTTCTTATCTTAAATAGATAAGATGTAAAAAATTAATAATTGTTATTATTTTGTTCTAATTTTTGTAATTGCTAAAAATATGCTTGTATAGTGTCTCATTTATTTTTAAATAACGAGCATACATTTTTTTTTGTAAGGTTTTTATTTAATAATATGATTTGACCGTACTATTTCGTCCTGCCTGCTTTGGTCAAACGTATTTGTGTTTGTCATTAACTTAAATCTTGTAGATTATTTTCTTTGTAATCCTCTAATAGCTGCTTTATCATTTATTCTGTCTTATGAGATTTTAAGTAATTTCTAAATTAAATGTGATATAAACTACAATTGAACCAAATAATAGAAACATATACAACCGAAAAAAAAAAACATACAGGAGCCCATAATGCGTGTTATCGCCTTTCTCCATTCTCTAAAGGTTAGATTCTAGCCAAGTTTTAAAACTTTGAATTTTTTTTTTTTTTACTGAGTTATAACACAGGCATGTGGTAATTTCCCAACCAGCACTCCTAACTCTAGAAAACATCTCTGTCAAAATGTTGACACAGTAATGATTATGTTTCCTTTCAGTAAATTGAGTTCTGAAATTATTTTGTACTTTAGGTTTGTTTGTTGCACTCAAGTTTTTCAAAACAGTAAGAAGGTGATTGTGATTTTTGGTGATTTAGGGACGCCTTCAGGGCGCGTCGCGAAGTAGCACAAATGTAATACAGTGGAATAAACATCAAGATAAATGAATTAAATAATTTTGTAAGTCAACTTTTTTTTTTGCTTAGTTCGAAAAAGATCATTATGATTAAAAAAATGTTATTGTAAGTAATAAAAAATTTACTAGAAGATTATTGATTGACCGTGGGTATAGATGAATGGAATATGGTCCGGGTGCGGTAAAAAAAAAACTCAAATAGTATAATTATTTACTATTTGAGTTTTTTTTTTTACCGCACCCGGACCATATTCCATTCAATTAAAAAATTTAATTCTACTATATATTTTAGCCGCAAAAAAAAAAAAAAAAAAAAATCAGAATATTTTTTAGGTACGTATCTTATTAAATATTTACTAATAGATATAAGTTTGACTTTTTATTTTATTTTGTATTTGCTTCTTGCTAAACATCCTTAGATCCTTGTTAGTATATTTACTTTAACAATATTGCAGGTGGATTTTCAAAAGAATTGTAAATAAAACTAATGCATTTTTTTCCTATTTATTTAAAACGTTTCTTAGTTTGATTGTTGGTTAAGTTAGAACAGTACTTTAGCTGGCCAGAATTCAGAGCAAAAAAGTTGGGAAAGCAGTTGTTTAGCGGTTGAAGTTCCCAGCGGTGTCCATTATTGCATACTCACAAGGCCTATGTAGGATACTTGCTAAGTTCCCTCTTAGCCTGTTAGGAACCAACTTATATATCAGGCTAAGTTCTTGAATAAGTTTCCCGTTATTATACAAACCTGTGTCTTCTTTTACATAGAGAACGCTCGATAGGATTTAGTTGGGGGTAAAATAACAATAGTGTTTAAAAACTAGTGAAAAGATAATTTTTAAGTAATTAATTCAATTAATATTTTGATTATTAACTTCATAATTGAATAATTTATGATTTAATTATTAGTTTAAATAATTTTGTTGAGATTTTACTGCTGTCAAGATAAACGATCAAATAACTATTCAGATCAGAAATTATTGTAAGTTTGATTTTTTTATACAATTCACCTTAAGTATTACAAGAAAAAAAGTGTGAGGAATAAACCAAAGTAAACTGGAGAGTCAGAGCAAAATTTTTTTTTCTTTTTACATTGCAATCATATTCATGGAATATTTCTATTTCTATTTGTTCAGAGAATTACCAATATTCTAATCTCTTTTTAATTTATTTTATTATGATTATTTTTTTTTAAGGATTCGATCTGTAAAGCAGGTTTGAAGAAAATTTCCATTCATACAGGGTATTAATGGAATTTTTTTTTTATCCAATAAAGCCGTTAATCGTAAAAAAATGCCAATTATTTTTTTTCATAATGTTTTTGACGAATTGCGAGAAAACGGCGCGGAAAATTGAACAAGCCTAAAGAAAGATATCGTTCCAAAATTTTATTTTCCGTTTTTTTATTATTATTTATTATGGGAACCTTTGAGGAAATCAATTAAGATCCAGGCTTCTTCATAATGGCCCATTTTGTCTCCTGAGTTGGTAAAGGAAACTAAAATTGTGATGAGGAATTCTTAAAGGAGATTGGATTATCGAACAATTTTGTTTAATATGTTTTTTCGATTTTCCATAATTAAAAACAGACCAAATGCCTCTCTTACGGTCAAGCAAAAATATATTTACATATTTACGTATTTTTTAACTGTAGTTAATTTTAAAAAAATTGAAATCGTGAAGTATTTTTACGGATTTACCTGATTTTTTTTTCAATTCTGTTGTGTAATTTATATAATAGTTTATTGTGTAATTTTATCATTTGATAAAATACAGTTATAAGAATACGATAATAGAAGAATTTGAATAAAATTTTACTAATTTTTTTTCTATGGACAACTCTATTTAGAAGATATTCATAATTTTTAGTTAAGAATTTAGAGACCCTAGTTATTTCAATATTTTTTAAAATAAATATAATTGTGGCACAACAATCCTATGGATTGTTTTTTCTGTTCATCAGGCTGAATACTAACAGATTTAGTAGAACTCGAAAGAATAAATTTACTTTTCTCTTTATAGTTAAATAATTATTTATGAATCTTTAATAGTTAAAACAATTTAACTTATATTATTGGGATTTGTTATTTAAGACTTCCAATGAGAGCAACGCACACTCAAGTAAATATAAATATGTTATAATCATCTCAAAGATATTGCTTATTCATTGTTCAATTCATATTTATTGAATAAAATAGAACGTCCTGAGTGTTGATATGACACTGCTGTGAAATTTAACTGCTCATTACTTGTAACTGTTTAGTTATTTGTAACTAAGTTACTGAGAGTAACTAAACAGTTACCTCTGAGTAGGTAAACAGTAACTCTATTAAGGAGCCAAACTAGGAGAGAGGTCTCATCCGCGTCCGATAACTCAACACCTAATTCTCAAGAACATGATTTATGGATCCTCATTCAGCACTCATTTAATTTCAGTTATGTATCATGATAATATCTTTTAAATTTGATTTTGTAAAATAGAAATCAGGCATTACCTAGTTGGGAAATTTAAAAATTTCTCCAGTCAGGGTTTGAAAAGTATGATCGTCCTTTATTTATAAATTTATTAGTTACCATTGTTATATATATAAATTGATTATAATATAACAATTTAATTTTAACAATTGACAGTTGTAAGGGTATAGTTTCGTACAAAAGACACACTTTTCTATTTACAGTGTTATAATTATTTAATAATTATAAACATCAAAGATAAGTTATCTCATAAAAATAATATTAGTTAAATTATTGAAAAATGAAAGAAATAAATTTATAGCAAAATGTCCTGCAATAGCCAAGATTCCGTCTTCGAGAGGAAATTAAATTTCCTACGTTGCAAGCCACTGTACCTTAAAAGGTTTTTAACTGGGAATGGAATTTTTTGATAAATTGGTCTATCAATTACATTTGTAATTCGTGGTGTGATTGACTATTTTTTATAAACCAAGCTGCTACTACTGCCATTCCTAGGACCTTGTTTTGGAATGTTCGTAATTTATACTTTCACTTACTTATATATGGAATATATTGTAAGATAAAATATCATAAATAGTAAGTTGGGATCGTAAATTTAAAAAATTTCAATTTACCTCAAAAACAAAACGTCATGGAAAACCGAAATTACATATTTAAGGGGCGTATATACCTTATATGTATATGTATATCCCTATGGATGTTACGGAAACTTTTTCGCTAAAATGGACCAATTAGAAGTGCCACTTTATAGAATTGATTATTTCACATTTTTTCTATTTTCTCTAAAATGGGTCAAACGTTTTTGATCAAACTCAGTGATTTATACTTTCCTTTTTAATACTTGTGGTTTGATACTTTTAAAAAAGAATTGGTGATCTTTGGAAGCAGTGGCATGCGCAAACCCCAGCGCATTACCCCACTGCTCCCGCGCCCCGTATGCCAGAAATGGCAAGGGAGGGGGATAAAAAAAAAAAAAAAAAAATATATCGATACTTTTCAACATAAAGGGATACTTTCATGAAGGAATTCTGGGGAAAAAAATAACTCAGGAGCCATAGTAGGGAACAAAAACAATCATATAAAAGTGAGTTGTTTGGCATTTGCCGACGATCTCGTACTGTTGGCAGAATCAGAGGGAGAGGCTATTAGTCAAATAAATACCCTTAGAACATATATATATATATATATATAGAGAGAGAGAGAGAGAAATTAAGAAACATTATTATATTATAAATGTATCATTTAAAAACATTCTAAGAAACTTTGAAAATATATAAAAAAAAAAAAAATAAATAAAAAATAAACTCAATAAATTACAGATAATAAAAAATGTAACTAACAGAGTAGAAGAAGAAAAGAAATAACAAAACAACTAAACAGTTATTGATAAATCAAAAGTAAATTACAACATTTTGAAAAATACTATAATATTAAACTAATGGTTAATTAATAAGGAATCTAATGATATACAAATGATAACTCTCCCCCCTCCCCTATAGTTTTCAATTTTGTTTGTTAAATAACTCTACTAAAATATTTCTCATGATCTATTATCTAATACCAAAAATTCTTTTTTTTTTCTGATCATTATTTATAATGATAACCTTATCAATTAATTGGTAACCAAAAAA